>NC_057742.1:41243742-41265641 GCF_004010195.1 Chiloscyllium plagiosum
GCAACATTTAAGAGGCATTTGGATGGGTATATGAATAGGAAGGGTTTGGAGGGATATGGGCCAGGTGCTGGCAGGTGGGACTAGATTGGGTTGGGATACCTGGTCGGCATGGACGGGTTGGACTGAAGGGTCTGTTTCCGTGCTGTACATCTCTATGACTCTATGTAATTCTAAAGGTGATGTATAGGAGGAGTGGGCCTTCTGTATACAAACAATTGAAAATGTCAGGACAGGTTGAGAACTTGATTAACAAGGCATCCTGGGCTTTATAAATGGAGGCATAGAGTGTAAGAGCAAGGAAATTAAGATGAACCTTTGCTAAAATAGTTCAATCTCAATTAGAGCTTTGACTCCAACTTTGAGCATCACATTTCGGAAGGATGTGATGGTTTTAGGGGTGCTGAAAAGATCTATCAGATTGGTCCCAACTTCAGTTACATGGATAGATTGATGAAAGTGGGTGTTAGATATGAGGAAATTGACAGAATATTCATCAAGGTTATGCAAGAACACAAGGTGTCAGGACGGAATGGATAGAGAGGAGATTTTGCTCATTGTGGAAAGGTAAAGAACCCATGGCCATGATTGGAAGTTGTTGCTGAAAGGACAAAGGGTGACAAGAGGACCGCCTTATTTTACAAAGGGAGGAATTAGGATCTGGAAAATACAATCTGAAAGTGTGGTGGGTCCGGGTTCAATTGTGAATTTTAGAATGAAATGGATTAGTGCCTGCAGGGGAAGAAATTGGAGGACCCTATGGAAAGTACTGACACAGCTGGCTGAATGGCCTCTTTCAATGGTGCAATCATTCTCTGATTCTGACTCCAGTTCAATTCCTCAAGCAACACTCCAACTCTTCACACCTCAGCGCAGCTGCCTCACATTTCCAACCACTAGGTTAAAGGGTCAAGAACAAGGAGGCACTCTGCGAAAGTCAAAGGCAGGACATTTAAAGGGGACTTGTAGAAAGAGCTTTACACTCATAGGGTGGTGGTGGGGTCTGGGATGCACTACCTGGGAAGGTGGTTGAGGAAGGTAATCTCACAACCTTCATAAAGTACTTGGATGAACACTTGAGGTGTCCTAATGTTCAAAGCTATGGGCCTAGTGCTAGAATGTGGGATGGCACGGACTTCATGGGCTGAAAGGCCTCTTTGCTGTTGTATGATTGAATGATTTATCTAGTTTCTCACACTTTCACAACTATTCCTACCACATTGGCTCCTCCCACACATTGGTTCCATTTCTTCACCAGTGAGTCCAATTACCTTAACCCAGGTCTCCAGGTACAAGGCCGGTCCTTAATGCATTAACATGGTTCTCTGCACATTAGTCCAAATATTTTGCACATTTTTTGGTAACAAATCAGGATTGTTCATCAGTCCTTTCCTTTCCAGTCCAGTCTTTCACATTTGATCCAGTTTCTTCACATTTTCCTCATTTATCACTTTATTCCAGTTTCTCACACTTTGGTGCAGCTCTTCGTATAGATTCAGAAAGTCATAGAGTCGTACAGCACAGAAACAGACCCTTCAGTCCAACCAGCCCATAATCCCGAACTAAACTAGTTCCACCTGCCTGCACTTGGCCCATATCCCTCCAGGAGACAGTGAGGCCTGCAGATGCTGGAGATCAGAGTTGACAGTGTGTTGCTCAAAAATCACAGCAGGTCAGGTAGCAGCCGAGGAGCAGGAAAATCGATGTTTCAGGCAGGAGCCTTTCACGTCAATTCTCCTGCTCCTCGGATACTGCCTGAACTGCTGTGCTTTTCCAGCAACACACTCTCAACTCATATCCCTCCAAACATTTCTTATTCATGTACTTACCGAAATGTCTTTTAAATGTTACAACTGTGGCTATGGCTCTTGGCTCTAGTTTCTCACAGTTTAGTGCAGTTGTTATACAGGGTAGTGTAGCTCTTCATACATTCACAGGTCCCTTAAACAACAGCCCACTTCTCTCATCCTCTTGATCAGAGTCCATTCCGTACTTACTTATTTCTTCACACCTTAATCTAGTTCAATCAGACACTTCAGTCAAATTCTTCATAAATTGCTCCTGTTCCCCCAAATCAGACTTACTAGTTCACACTTTACTACAGTTCCAAGACACGTTAATCCAATTTTTCACATATAGTTCCATGTGCTCACAAAGTGCTCCAGTTTCTAACTCCTCGGCCCTGATTCTTCGCATGATAATTCACTTCATTACAAATTAGCTCAGTTCCTCACACATCAGGTCAGTTTGTCACTTTTAAGTTCATTTCCAAACTCTCATTCAATATTTCAAACATTAGCCTACTTCTTCACTCATAAAGACAGTTTGTGATTAATTAAACCAGTTCCTTAAATCTCAATCCAATTTGTTGCCAAGTAGTCCTGTTTTATTTACATGTCAAACCATTCTTCAGATAACAGAACCAAGTTATTCCATGTCAGACTTAAGACTATTCCTTCTTGCTTTTGGTCAATTAGTCTTCACCAATTAGTTCAGTTATTCACATTTTATTTCAGTTCCTTATCGCCTCAGCTATCAAATTTGCATTGTCACATTTTAGCCCAGTCCCTTCATACATTTGTCTAATTCTTCAAACATGAGCCTGGTTTTCATAACTCAGTTCAATTCTTCACATTTTATTCTGGTTCTAAAATATGTTCCAAAATTGTAGTTCATTCTTTTCTTCACACTTATCTACACATCCATCAGACATTGGTCCAACTCCTAACGTGTTAGTCCTAGTTTTTACATGTTTCACTCCAGTTCCTAACACATTATTTGAGTTCTTCACAAATTGATTCAATTCCTCAAATTGTAGTCCAACCCTTCACAAAGTAGCCTACTTTGTAACGTGATAGTCCAATTCTTCATACATTAGTTCAGTTCTCCGCAAACTCACAGTAGCACAGTGGGCGGCACGGTGGCACAGTGGTTAGCACTGCTGCCTCACAGCGCCAGAGACCCGGGTTCAATTCCCACCTCAGGCAACTGTCTGTGTGGAGTTTGCACTTTCTCCCCGTGTCTGTGTGGGTTTCCTCCGGGTGCTCCGGTTTCCTCCCACAGTCCAAAGATGTGCAGGGTCAGGTGAATTGGCCATGCTAAATTGCCCGTAGTGTTAGGTAAGGGGTAAATGTAGGGGTATGGGTGGGTTGCGCTTCAGCGGGGCGATGTGGACTTGTTGGGCCAAAGGGCCTGTTTCCACACTGTAAGTAATCTAATCTAATCATTTGGTTGCGTAGTTTAGTGCAATTGCCCCAGATCGTGCACACATTAGGTCAATTCTTACCGAGCCTTTAAGTTTGAAGTACCTCAAAACTCCAGTGCCTTCATACTCTAAGAACATAAGAAATTGGAGCAGGAGTGGACCATTTGGCCTGTCGGGACGGCTCTGTTGGCAAGTCCTACCAGGGTTCTCTTCTGTCTCTACCCTATTTTCTTGCCCAATCCCGAAATCCCTTGATTCCCTGACGATCAGGAATCTGACAATCCTAGCCCTAAATATATTCAGTGGTGATACCCATCTTGCAGATTTTCCAACGAAGCACTTCTCAGCACCTAGCCAGTCACTTCTGTTCGGAATCTTGTGTGTTTCAACTCGATCACCTTTCATCCTTCGAAATGCCAAAGAGACTAAACCCATTTCACCTAACCCATCTTCACAGATAACATTCTCAGCACAGGAGCCCCTCAGGTACACTCTTGTTGTAGTCCATCCAAGACTTCATTAGACTTCATTGGACAAAGAGTCTAATATCGTGCACAGTCCTCCAAATGTACTGTCACCGAAGCACTCTGGGTGTATACTGATTGGAGTTTAGAAGGATGAGGAAGGGATCTAATGGAACTTAATGAATACTGAATGGCCTGGACAGACTGGATGTTGGGAAGATTGGTGGAAGAGACTAGGACCCGAGGGCACAGCCTTAGAGTAAAGGAAACACCTTTTAGAACGGAGATAAGGTGAAACTTCTTCAGCCAGAGAGTAGTGAATCGATGGAATTCACTGCTACAGTAGGCTGTGGAGGCCAGGCCATTGAGTATATTTAAGACTGAGCTGGATAGGTTCTTGAGTATCCAGGAGACCAAGGGATACAGGGAGAAAGCAGGAGAATATGATCTAATGGTGGAGCTGACTTGATGGGCTAAATGGTCTAATTTCAGCTCCTATGTCTTATGGTGTAATGGTCTTAAGTCTTATACAATGGTAACAATACTTTTACCTTCTCGTACTCCAGTCTCGTGTAATAAAGCTCAGAATGTAATTTCATTCTAAATTGTCTGCTGTACCTCCATACTAATTTCCAGGCCCTTGTAAGATTGCACTCAGATCTGTTTGAACATCAACATTTAAAGATCTTGTGTTTTCTTAAATATGTTCTGTTTTCCTATTTTTACCAGGCTGCTACATCACACTCCATTTAGGCTAATTCCTCACACATTAATTTTTCATACATTAACCCATTCCTTGTTTTTCACAAATTATTCAACTTCTTCAAAGATTAGCCTAGTCCTTCATACGAGTAGGAGAAAGTGAGGACTGCAGATTCTGGAGATCAGAATCGAGAGTGTGGTGCTGGAAAAGCACAGCATCCGAGGAGCAGGAGAATCGACATTTCGGGCATAAGCTCTTCATCAGGGATGAAGCTTGTGGGGCCATTCCTTCAGACACTGACTCCCTTCCTTTGTGCATTCTCCCATTTCATCACATTTCAATTGTATTAAAACTTACTCTGCACATTAACTGGTTCCCTTCACATCTACAGTTCGGTTTTTATCAAATGGTCCATCCTTACCACCTTAGTTCCGTTTACCACACAATAGTTCCAGTCTTAATCCTTTAATTGGATCGGTCTTCCATTATTGCAGTTCTTTCACATTTTGACCTATTCTTTATATTCTCACACTAGCCTATTTACTTCACATTTTGGTATAGTTCTTCACACATTACTATCGTTCCTCGCATTTTGTTGGCTCCTTCACCAATTGCTTCAGGTCTAGTCCATTAGGACCTGACTGTCCCAGTCAGTAGTGGTGTTGCCAAGCCAGTCTGGGTGATGGACATTGATATCCCCAATGCAAAGTGCATTCTGGGTCTTGTCCCAGCCCCTCAGTGCTACCTCCAAGTAGAGTTCAACATAGAGGAGTACAGTCAGCCTGACTGAGGTATACAAAATTATGAGAGGTATAGGCAGGGTGGTTTGTGAGAGTCTCTTCTCCATGTCAGACGTGCCTAAGACCAGAAGGCATATGTTTAAGGTGAGGAGCAAATGGTTTTGGGAGGATCTGAGAAGAATGTTTTCACCCAGAGAGTGGGAGAAATATGGAAGATGCTGTCCGAGAGAGTAATGGAGGCAGGGACTCACACAATATTCAAGAAGCATCTGGATAAACACTTAAAATGCCAGGGGATAGTAGGCTGTGGACCAAAGTGCAGGTAAATGGGATTAGTGTAGTTTGGTGTTCATTGGTCAGTGTAGACATGGTGGGTCAATGGGCCCATTTTTATTCTATATGGCTCTCTGATGTTTCCTTGTCCATTTTTAACCATGTGTCACAAGACACTGTAAGGTATTGAGTCAATATTGAGAACTTTCAAACCACCAGCTTTCCAACTGTATTGACCAAAGTCTGATTCCATGAGTGTGATTGTATCAGGCAGTTCCTTGATTAGTCTGAGGGCAGTTCTCCCAATTTTGGCAGATTGAATCCTCCCAGATGTAATTAAGGAGGACTTTGCAGAGGCAGCAGGTTTAAATTTGTTGTTGTTGTTGTTTCTGGTGCCTAGGTTATTGTGTATGTTCCATTTAGTTTCATTCTTTTGTTCAGACTCTGTAACAGATTGATACAGCCAGATAGCTTGCTAGGACATTTCAGAAGATTGTTCAGAGTCACTGCGGGCCTGGAGTCACATGTAGGTCAGACCAGGTAAGGACATTAATGAGGGGTGTGCCATAAATGCTGACTATGCCAGCAATTCTCAAATTTCACAAATAAAAATATCTTTCCCATGTTAATAAAGATCTGTGTGCATTATCTCAATAACTTCTACATTAGTTCAGTACCTTCACATATTAATAACACTTGCTCACACATTATTCCATTTCTTCAAACATTAGTCTAGATCTTCCCACATTAGAACAGTTATTCAAATATTAGGTCAGTTCCAATTTAATTCAGTTCCTTCACACATTAGACCAATTTATCACAGATTAGCCAAGACCTTCTCAAACAGATCCAGCCTTTAGTCCAGTTTTTCACACATGGACAGTTCCAGTTCATCAAACATTTGCCTGGTTCTTAACACTTTAGTTCAGTTTCTCATAAATTAATCCGGTTCTGCACACTTTAATTCAGTTTCTGCCATAGTAATGAAGTTCATTCAAACTTTAGTCCATCTCTTTTGCCCTTTGAGCCTCAGGGGATTTTAAAAAGGTTACAGGATGACAGAGAGCTTCAGCCAGCTCTGTGTAAGAACAGCATACCTAGTGTTACTGATCCACGTCCTCAGGACCTGCCTTTGCCCCAGATATTTTCCATTCAGGTGTGTGAGTTCCGATGTGAAGCTATGATTAAACCTGTCTCTACCACACTATGTGGTTGTGCATTCCAGATCCTGATCACTTTTGAGTAACAAGACGTTTTCTCGCATCCTACTTGTTTCTTTTACCACTCACCTTAGATTGATGTCCTCCACTTCTCATCTTTCTCACTAATATGAACAGCTTCTCTTTAAGTATCCTATCCAGCCCTCTGGTGATTTTCCATTAAATCTCATCTCAACCTTGTCTGAGTTGAGTTTCTCCAGTCTGGCCATCTTGCTGAAGTCCCTCAGTCTGGAATGATTCTCTTCTCTTATCTGCAACCTCCCTGAAGTATTTTCAGCCGACCCAAAGTATGGTCTGCAGGTTTGTCTTCAGTTCATGTTGTCATTGTCTCTTGTGAACTTGCAGTATACTATCTGGATATTTGATCTATTTTTGAAGTCCAGGATGCTGTATAAATTTTTAGTCATTCCTTAATCTGTCCTGTCTCCTTCAATCATTTATTTACATATACACCCAGTTCTTTCTGTTACTGCATGTTTCTTTATAATTGCATACTTTAGTTTGTATTGCCTCTCTTTATTCTTCCTGTTAAAAATATCATTTTGCACATCATTATCTTCCATTCTGTGGAAAGGTCATGCTGAGTCCACTGGGTGAGCAGTGGCCACGAATGCTGGTTGCTACTGTCATCGTCTTGAGTATAGGAAACTACAGAGACTGTTTGGTCTAGTACATTTAGAGTTACACCATTGCTGGACTATACATCCAAAGACTCAGGTAATGTTCTGGGACCTGCGTTCAAATCCCGCCATGACAGATGGTGGAATTTGAATTCAATAATAATCTGGAAATATGAAATAATTATTGACTGTCAGGAAAAATCCACCTGCTTCTCTGATGTCTTTTTGAGAAGGAAATCTGCCATCCTTACCTGGTCTGACCTACATGTGACTCTACACAGCAATGCAGTTGTTTCTTAACTGCCCACTGTGCAATTAGTAATTGGCAATAAATGCTGGCTTAGATAATGAATCCTACATCCTATGAGTTAATAAAACCAACTGGAAGTGTGTTTTGTAATTAACATCACATATTTTACTGCTAGTAGGCAACTAGTTACAGATTACATAGCTATGTTAGACATTATCACAGAGACTTGAAGGAGTGTTATGTCTCACTCTTTTGAGGTGTTATACCCACAAGCCTATATGAAATTATCATAGTACTTAGAATGATGCTCTGGCATTTTTATCTGTTAACCCTTTCAAATCCTTTCAGACCCGCATAAAACATTCCCCTGCCCCTCAGCTTCTTTTCCATTATTAATATAATACATTTGTTTACATAATTGCATTTACTATGACCTCATCACCTCTGAGTCCCTGATTTAAAAATACACGTAAGCTGAAAGTTCCACTATTCTCTCATAATGTTTCCTGATTGGAACTGGAAGGCTAGCAATTTACTGGATAGTAAAGACCTTTGCCTTTGATTCTTCTTCTGATAGCCCCAGGTCTCTTTAAACTGGGTGACTGCCCATCTCATGTTGATTCCCTTCATTCTGCTAATTGAAGAGTGCTTGTTGACCTCTGTCACAGTGATTGAGGATTCTTCATGAAGAGATCAGGTGAAACGTTCTGCTTGAACTCATATTCTCGGAATCACTTCAGTGTCTAACGTCAGCCTTGAATTTACCAGATCTATTTGTTCACCAAGTCGTGTGGCACTTTGAGGTACATCATTATAGATTCACCAATTGGCTCTATTCTGTTTACTGGCCATCACACTGCTTATTTTTTCTTCATAAACATTACTAGTTCTTATACCCTGAGTATGATAACAGTGGAAAATATTTGAAGCCAGTATAATCACAGGTTCCCATTTCATTGACAATATGAAGCAAATTTCTGATGCCAACATCTTAATGGATTCTAGTTCAATGGATAAGGTTCTGCCCTGAGTCTAGATAGTTCTATAAAATCTTTCACTAAATGTTCTTTGATAGGTTCTTCACCTCCTGATATTCCTTAACTAAATGTGCGTTAGCTCCTTCCTCCATCTGAAGAAGATTAATGTTGTGATATGCCTTCCTACGCTAGAACAAGAATTCGTTATTGTAATGTGTACAGATTTTCTTCTATGTGGTGTTCCTGTATTGGTGAGTTGCTTGTAACATATCTTTAACCTTAGGCCTCCTGGCCCATGTAGTCACACTGTTGTAGAGTGCAGATAGTACAGTATTGTCTTAAATATGGCTTTCTATCTGATAATATAGTGAGGCTCACCCCTGTGTCTAACTTAGAACTCGTGAGATGATCATTGATAATAATATTGGCTTGCCAAAGTGTAAGGTGTGGAAAACTTATTTCCATTAGTAACACTTTCTGTTGTACCACATTAATCTCTTTGTGTAGGTGTCTTGCTTTTCTGAAACTGTGTCACATGTCTGTGCCTTTCCTGAAAGTGACCTATTGTGTGACAGAGAAAGCTTTCAATTTCAATAGTTGGGCACTGTCTGTACTGATAAAGTTTCTTTGCTTCATAGGACTAAGGAGGGTTTTTTTGTGTTGTGCCTGTTTTACCTGTTGTATTGATTTCTTATGTATGTTGTTTCTAATTTTGTACCTTAAAGACTGAGTGGCTCTATTGGTCTTCTGTGAAGTTAGTGTTCTCCTTTTAGAATGTGCTAATTCTGAACTTCTGTTTCAATCACTACCTGAGCATCTTTCTCAGGAATCAGGTCTTCTTTGGACTAATAGGCAAATCTGATAGGCGAAAGTGGAGACTACAGATGCTGCAGATCAGAGTTGAGAGTGTGGTGCTGGAAAAGCACAGCAGGTCAGGCAGCATCCGAGGAGCAGGAGAATCGACGTTTCGGGCATAGCTCTTCATCAAGGATGAGGCTTGTGGGCTGGGGGGTGCTGAGAGATAAATGGAAGGGGGTTGGGGCTGGTGGGAGAGTAGCTGGGAATGTGATAGGTAGATGAAGGTGGGGATGAAGGGCTTTTGCCCGAAATGTTGATTTTTCTGCTCCTCGGATGCTGCCTGACCTGCTGTCCTTTTCCAGCACCACGCTTTCCACTCTAATCTCCAACATCTGCAGTCCACCCTTTCGCCTGGATGAAGTTGGGGGGTGATTGTGATAGGTCCAAGAGAAGGGTGGAGTGGATAGATATATTGATGACTGTATCAGCGGCACCTTATGCTATCACAAGGAGGTTAAACAGTTTAGCAACTTCATTATCACCTTTCACCACGACCTCAAATACACATGGACCATCTCGGACACATTCCTCCCCATCCATTACAGTCTTTCTAAGTATAAAGTAGGAAAAAAAATTACAGTCCTTCTTTAGCCATGGGTCTGCATGTGGGCTTCCCCAGAACTGTCCACACTCCTCATGAGAGCTCACACTCCCCTTGTACTGGTCTCAATCTCTCCCCTTACACTGGGCTCAATCTCCCCCTCACACCCCACACTCGGCTCAATCACACCCCCTCTCACTGGGCTCAATCTCTCCCCCCAACGGGCGCAATCTCTCCCCCAACACTGGGCTCAATCTCTCCCCCCAACACTGGGCTCAATCTCTCCCCTTCACTGGGCTCAATCTCTCACCCCACACTGGGCTCAATCTCTCCCCACACTGGACTCAATCTCTCCCCACACTGGTACTCAAACTCTCCCCACACCAGACTCAAACACTGGGCTCAATATCTCCCCCGACATTGGGCACAATCTCTACGCCACAATGGGCTCAGTCTCTCCCCCCACACTGGGCTCAATCTCTTCCCACACTGGGCTCAATCTCTCCCCACACTGGACTGAATCTCTCCCCCTGCACTGGTCTCAATCATTTCCCCTCCACTGGACTCCATCTCTCCCCGTGCACTGGACTCAATCTGTCCCCATGCACTGGGCTCATACTCACCCCCTGCACTGTGCTCAATCTCTCCCCACACTGGACTCAATCTCTTCCCCCACACTGGGCTCAATCTGTCCCCATGCACTGGGCTCAATCTCACCCCCCACACTGGGCTCAATCTCTCCCCCACACTGGGATAAATCTCTCCCGCTGGGCTCAATCTCTCCCCCACACTGGGATAAATCTCTCCCGCTGGGCTCAATCACTCCCCCCACACGGGATAAATCTCTCCCGCTGGGCTCAATCTCTCCCCCACACTGGGATAAATCTCTCCCGCTGGGCTCAATCTCTCCCCCACACTGGGATAAATCTCTCCCGCTGGGCTCAATCTCTCCCCCACACTGGGATAAATCTCTCCCGCTGGGCTCAATCTCTCCCCCACACTGGGATAAATCTCTCCCGCTGGGCTCAATCTCTCCCCCACACTGGGATAAATCTCTCCCGCTGGGCTCAATCTCTCCCCCACACTGGGATAAATCTCTCCCGCTGGGCTCAATCTCTCCCCCACACTGGGATAAATCTCTCCCGCTGGGCTCAATCTCTCCCCCACACTGGGATAAATCTCTCCCGCTGGGCTCAATCTCTCCCCCACACTGGGATAAATCTCTCCCGCTGGGCTCAATCTCTCCCCCACACTGGGATAAATCTCTCCCGCTGGGCTCAATCTCTCCCCCACACTGGGATAAATCTCTCCCGCTGGGCTCAATCACTCCCCCCACACTGGGCTCAATCTGTCCCCATGCACTGGACTCAATCTCTCCCCCTGCACTGGTCTCAATCATTTCCCCTCCACTGGACTCAATCTCTCCCCTAGCACTGGTCTCAATCATTCCCCCTGCACTGGGCTCAATTTCTCCCCATGCACTGGGCTCAATCTCTCCCCATGCACTGGGCTCAATCACATGCCCTGCACTGGGCTCAATCTCACCCCGTGCACTGGTGTCAATCTCTCCCCCCACACTGGGCTCAATCTCTCCCCCTGCACTGGGCTCAATCGCTCCCTCCTCACTGGAATCAATCTCTCCCCGTGCACTGGACTCAATCTCTCCCCCTGCCCCGGTCAATCTCTCCCCCTGCACTGGCCTCAATCTCTCCCGCACACTGGGCTCAATCGCTCCCTCCTCACTGGAATCAATCTCTCCCCGTGCACTGGACTCAATCTCTCCCCCTGCCCCGGTCAATCTCTCCCCCTGCACTGGCCTCAATCTCTCCCGCACACTGGGCTCAATCGCTCCCTCCTCACTGGAATCAATCTCTCCCCGTGCACTGGACTCAATCTCTCCCCCTGCCCCGGTCAATCTCTCCCCCTGCACTGGCCTCAATCTCTCCCGCACACTGGGCTCAATCGCTCCCTCCTCACTGGAATCAATCTCTCCCCGTGCACTGGACTCAATCTCTCCCCCTGCCCCGGTCAATCTCTCCCCCTGCACTGGCCTCAATCTCTCCCGCACACTGGGCTCAATCGCTCCCTCCTCACTGGAATCAATCTCTCCCCGTGCACTGGACTCAATCTCTCCCCCTGCCCCGGTCAATCTCTCCCCCTGCACTGGCCTCAATCTCTCCCGCACACTGGGCTCAATCGCTCCCTCCTCACTGGAATCAATCTCTCCCCGTGCACTGGACTCAATCTCTCCCCCTGCCCCGGTCAATCTCTCCCCCTGCACTGGCCTCAATCTCTCCCGCACACTGGGCTCAATCGCTCCCTCCTCACTGGAATCAATCTCTCCCCGTGCACTGGACTCAATCTCTCCCCCTGCCCCGGTCAATCTCTCCCCCTGCACTGGCCTCAATCTCTCCCGCACACTGGGCTCAATCGCTCCCTCCTCACTGGAATCAATCTCTCCCCGTGCACTGGACTCAATCTCTCCCCCTGCCCCGGTCAATCTCTCCCCCTGCACTGGCCTCAATCTCTCCCGCACACTGGGCTCAATCGCTCCCTCCTCACTGGAATCAATCTCTCCCCGTGCACTGGACTCAATCTCTCCCCCTGCCCCGGTCAATCTCTCCCCCTGCACTGGCCTCAATCTCTCCCGCACACTGGGCTCAATCGCTCCCTCCTCACTGGAATCAATCTCTCCCCGTGCACTGGACTCAATCTCTCCCCCTGCCCCGGTCAATCTCTCCCCCTGCACTGGCCTCAATCTCTCCCGCACACTGGGCTCAATCGCTCCCTCCTCACTGGAATCAATCTCTCCCCGTGCACTGGACTCAATCTCTCCCCCTGCCCCGGTCAATCTCTCCCCCTGCACTGGCCTCAATCTCTCCCGCACACTGGGCTCAATCGCTCCCTCCTCACTGGAATCAATCTCTCCCCGTGCACTGGACTCAATCTCTCCCCCTGCCCCGGTCAATCTCTCCCCCTGCACTGGCCTCAATCTCTCCCGCACACTGGGCTCAATCGCTCCCTCCTCACTGGAATCAATCTCTCCCCGTGCACTGGACTCAATCTCTCCCCCTGCCCCGGTCAATCTCTCCCCCTGCACTGGCCTCAATCTCTCCCGCACACTGGGCTCAATCGCTCCCTCCTCACTGGAATCAATCTCTCCCCGTGCACTGGACTCAATCTCTCCCCCTGCCCCGGTCAATCTCTCCCCCTGCACTGGCCTCAATCTCTCCCGCACACTGGGCTCAATCGCTCCCTCCTCACTGGAATCAATCTCTCCCCGTGCACTGGACTCAATCTCTCCCCCTGCCCCGGTCAATCTCTCCCCCTGCACTGGCCTCAATCTCTCCCGCACACTGGGCTCAATCGCTCCCTCCTCACTGGAATCAATCTCTCCCCGTGCACTGGACTCAATCTCTCCCCCTGCCCCGGTCAATCTCTCCCCCTGCACTGGCCTCAATCTCTCCCGCACACTGGGCTCAATCGCTCCCTCCTCACTGGAATCAATCTCTCCCCGTGCACTGGACTCAATCTCTCCCCCTGCCCCGGTCAATCTCTCCCCCTGCACTGGCCTCTGGGCTCAATCCCACCCCCCACACTGGGCTCAATCTCTCCCCCCACACTGTGCTCAATCTCTCCCCCTTCACTTGGCTCAATCTCAACCCCTCACTGGGCTCAATCCCTCCACCCTCACAAATCGAATGTTGATTTTTTGCATCAAAGGATTGGCAGGAAATTCTGTAAAAAATAGAACAAGGCACTAGTCAGACTACAACTGATGCTGTGAGCAGTTTTGGGCCCCTTATTTAAATAAAGATACATTGCTATTGTAGGCACTTCACAAGGTTTATTAGCAGGTCTGGAGGCTCTGTCCTGTGAGGAGATGTTGAGTAGGTTGGGTCATTGGGATTTATTATGAAAGGTAACTCTATTGAAATGTAATTCTTACAGGACTTGATAGGTTCAATGCTGAGAGGTTGTTTCCCTCTTGAGGAAGGGAGTCTAGGACCAAAAGGCATGATCTCAGAATGAAGAGTTGTATGTTTAAGACAGAAGTGAGGAGGAATTTCTTCTCTCAGGGAGTTGTGAATCTGTGGAACGTTAAATCTGGCTTATTAAGTATATTCAAGGCTGAGGTAGACTGATATTTAATCAGTGAGGAAATAAAATGATTTTTAATCAGTAAGGGTTTATAGGGAAATGATAGAAAAATAGAATTGAGGGGCGTTAGGGTCCCAAGGGGAAGAAAGCAGTTTTAAATTGACCACCAAAGTAATTCTAAGCTACTTGCTTAGAATTACTTAGAGTTACTTGCAAATACATGTGGAATTTCTCATTTAAGGCCACATCAATTCAGGCAATACCATGAGGGGGTGCATGTAACGAATAATAATAGACATTATGTCAATTGTAAGGACACAGTTACACAGAGCCTTGGTGGGACCACACTGTTATATTGTGTGCAGCTGTGGTCTCCCTACCTAAGAAAGGATTTACTTATCAAAGAGGGGGTGTAGAGGAGGTTCGCTCAGTTGAGATTGGGGAAGACAGGACTGTCCTGCAAGGAAATACCAGTTAAACTGGACCTTGTATTCACTAGGGTTTAGAAGAATGAGACGGGATCTGATTAAAATGTATGAAACTCTAACATGGTTTGGATGGACTAGATGAAAGGAAGATGTTTTTTTTTAGATTACATTACAGTGTGGAAACAGGCCCTTCGGCCCAACAAGTCCACACCGACCCGCAACCCACCCATACCCCTTACCTAACACTATGATCTGCACATCTTTGGACTGTGGGAGGAAACCGGAGCACCCGGAGGAAACCCACGCAGACACGGGGAGAATGTGCAAACTCCACACAGTCAGTCGCCTGAGGCGGGAATTGAACCCGGGTCTCTGGCGCTATGAGGCAGCAGTGCTAACCACTGTGCCACCGTGTTTTCCCTGGTTGGGGAGTCTAGAATGAGGGGACACAGTCTCAGGATAGAACACTTAGGACTAAGCTGAAGAAACAATTTTTCACTCAAAGGGCAGTAAACCTGTGGAATTCTCAGCCACAGAACGCTAAGGAGGTTTAGTCACTGAATATATTCAAGAAAGAATTCGAAAAAATATTTAGATTTTAAAATCATCAAGGGCATGGGGAGAAAGCAATAATGTGACATTAATATACAGGATACAGGCTGTGATCCTATTAAGTGATGGAGTAGGCTTGAAGGGCCCAAATAGCTAATCCTGTTCTGAGTTACTACATTTCTATGGATAATTTACTACTGAACAGTTTCACAGGATCATAGAACCCCGCCAGTGTGGAAACAGGCCCTTCGGCCCAACAAGTCCACACCAACCCTCCAAAGAGTAACCCACTCAGATCCCTTCCCCTACCCTATAACTCTACATTTCCCCTGACTAATGCAACTAGCCTATACATCCATGAATGCTATGGGAATTTAGCACAGCCATTTTACCTAACCTGCACATCTTTGGATTGTGGGAGGAAACCGGAGCACCCGGAGGAAATCCACACAGACACGGGGAAAATATGCAAACTCCACAATGACTCAGTGGTTAGCCCTGCTGCCTTCCAGTGCCAGGGATCTGCATTTGATTCTAGCCTTGGGTGACTGTCTGTGTGGAGTTTGCACATTCTCCCTACATCTGCATGGGTTTCCACCCACAATCCGAGTATATACAAGTTAGGTGAGTTGGCCATGCTAAATGGTCCAGTTTCCAGGAATGCACAGGTTAGGTGCATTAGTCAGGGGTAAATGTAGAGCAATGGGGAATGGGTCTGGGTGGGTTAATCTTCGGAGGGTCGGTGTGGACTTGTTGGACCAAGTGGCCTGTTTCCACACTGTAGGGATTCTATTCTATTCCACACTGACTAAGACTGGAATCGAATCTAGGTCCCTGGCACTGTGAGACAGCAGTGCTAACCACTGAGCCACTGTGCCACCACAGTTTCATTTTGTAAAAATTTGTATTTATGTGTGGGCATATCTTAAAGGGTCACACGTGCAGTGAACTAATTGAGGTTAGGGTTAGGGTTCGGCAGTGACTGTTAGAGACAAACATGCCAACATTTAACTATGACGTCATCAATGTGTTTAATGTGATAAAGTTTTGCATATAGAAATCTGTCTCAGTTATTTTTTCCAAAACAAAATGTTGTTTCTAACCGATGTATTATTTCTATATACTGTTTTGTTCAGGAAATTGATTTTTTAAATTGTTTGTTGTGGTGTTAAGGTTCAGTGGAATAGAGATGATATTTTTTTTGATTTTACTCCTGATTGTGTTTAGATCCCCCATATATCAACACAAATAACAGAAGGTAATATAATTGCATTATATACTAAAGGAGAAATATAAGAATTAAAAGGAGACCCAGAAAATCAAAAAGTAACCCTGGAAAATCAAATTGAATTTTTTTTAAATCTCAAGAAGAGCCCTTGAACCAAACAATATTTTGGCCCCTGTTTCCAGGGATGAAGATGTTATGTAGGCAGATTAGAGAAGTTAGGGTCAGTTTGCTTTGGAGGAGAACCCTGCCCAAGGTGTTAAAGCAGTCTGAACAGAGTATATAGGAAATAACTTCCAATTAGTGAAAGGATCAATAACAGGAGAGCAAAGGTTCACCCAAATTGATCCCACAGCTGACGGGTTTGTCGTATGAAGAGAGATTGAATAGTTTAGGCCTATACTCTCTGGAATTTAGAATCATGAGGGGAGAGCAAGTTGAGATATTTAAGATGATAAAAGGTGTGGATAAAATGGAAGTGGAGCAGATGCTTCCTTGTGGGGCGTTCTAGGACCAGGGGTCACAGTCTTAGGATAAGGGGCAGCAAATTTAAAACAGAGTTAAGGAGAAACTACATCTTTGAGGAGAAAGTGAGGTCAGCAGATGCTGGAGTTATCAGAGCTGAAAATGTGTTGCTGGAAAAGCGCAGCAGGTCAGGCAGCATCCAGGGAACAGGAGAATCGACGTTTCGGCATAAGCCCTTCTTCAGGAAGGGCTTATG
Source organism: Chiloscyllium plagiosum (assembly GCF_004010195.1). NCBI lineage: Eukaryota > Metazoa > Chordata > Chondrichthyes > Orectolobiformes > Hemiscylliidae > Chiloscyllium > Chiloscyllium plagiosum. The sequence goes on from NC_057742.1 coordinate 41,260,618, forward strand.
CCCGAAACGTCGATTCTCCTGTTCCCTGGATGCTGCCTGACCTGCTGCGCTTTTCCAGCAACACATTTTCAGCTCTTGAGAAACTACATCTCCCAAATGGTTGTGAATCTGTGGAATTCACTCCCCCAAAGTGTGGAAGATGTTGGGATAGTGATTAAGTTTAAGGAGGTGTTAGACAGATTTTTTAATTAGTAACGGGTTGAAGAGATATGGAGAGAAGGCAAGAAATTGGAAGTGAGTAGCATATCAGCCATGATCGAATGGTGGAGCAGACTCGATGGGCCGAATGGCCAAAATCTGCTCCTTTATCTTATGAACTTATAAACACAAAGACTTGAATATAAAAGCAAGGATGTTCTTCTCAGGCTATATAAGGCTCTAGTCAGACTATATTTGGAATATTGTGCCCAGTTTTGGGCCCCATATCTCAGGAAGGATGTACTGGCCCTGGAGAAGGTACAGAGGAGGTTCACAAGAATGGTCCCAGGAATGAAAAGCTTCACATATGAGGAATGTTTGAGCACTCTGGGTCTGTACTTGATGGAATTTAGAAGGATGGGGTGGGGGTGCGCAGTGGTAGGGGGAATCTAATTGAAATATACAGAATACTGAATGGCCTGGACAGAGTGGATGTTGGGGAGATGTTTTGATTAGATTACTTACAGTGTGGAAACAGGCCCTTCAGTCCAATAAGTCCACACCGACCGTCCAAAGAGCAACCCACCCAGACCCATTCCCCTACATTTATCCTTTCACCTAACACTATGGGCAATTTAGCATGGCCAATTCACCTGACCTGCACATCTTTGTGACTGTGGGAGGAAATTGGAGCACCCGGAGGAAACCCACGCTGACACGGGGAGAATGTGCAAACTCCACATAGTCAGTCAGCTGAGGCAGGAATTGAACCCAGGTCTCTGGCGTTGTGGAGCAGCAGTGCTAACCACTGTACCACCATGCCATCCATAAGGTTTCATTAGTAGGAGAGACTAAGACCCGAGGGCATAGCCTTCAAGTAAAGGGAAGACCCTTTTAGAACGGAGATAAGGAGAAACTTGTTCAGCCAGAGAGTGGTGAATCGATAGAATTCACTGCCACAGAAGCCTGTGGAGGCCAGGTCATTGAATGAATTTATGACTGGGGTGGCACGGTGGCTCAGTGGTTAGCACTGCTGCCTCACAGCAGTGCTAACCAGGTTTGATTCCAGCAACAGCTGACTGTGTGGAGTTTGCACATTCTCCCTGTGTCTGTGTGGGTTTTTTCTGGGTACTCCGATTTCCTCCCACAATGAGGTGCCCCCTGAAGAAGGGCTCGTGCCCGAAGCATCGATTCTCTTGCTCCTTGGATGCTGCCTGACCTGCTACGCTTTTCCAGCAGCACATTTTCAGCTTTTTCCTCCCACAATCCAAAGATGTGCAGGTTAGGTGAATTGGAAATGCAAAATTGCCCTTAGTGTTTAGGGATATGTAGGTTAGATGCATTAGTCAGAGATAAGTAGCGGGAATGGGTCTGGGTGGGTTACTCTTCAGAGGGTTGGTATGGACTTGTTGGACCGAAGGGCCTGTTTCCACACTCTAGGGATTGTATTAAAGACTGATAGGCTCTTGAGTATTAAGGGGATCAAGGATTACAGGGAGAAGGCTGGACAATGGGGTTAAGAAACTTATCAGCCATGATTGAATGGTTGAGCAGACTCGATGGGCTGAATGGCCTCTGCTCCTGTCGTATGGTCATATGGTCTAATGGCCGAAAGCTTCAATGTGATTGGTAAAAGAAGCAATAGTGATGTGGTGAATAATTGTTTCACACAGTGAGTGCTTGGTGTGATGGTGGCAGATTAGTCAAGATTTACAAAAGGGAATTGGCTTGATGTCTGAACAGGAAGATTAGGCAAGGCTACAGGCAGAGGATCGGGGAGTGACTCTCAGTTGGAGACCTGGTGCAGACATGACAGGCCAAATGGCCTGTTTCACACATACAACAGCTGCACTCCCTGCAATTTAAAAAAAGGAAAGAAGCTGGGAGGGTTAAGGAGAAATTCAAGACCTTAGCATCCAGGCATGTGAAGACCTGGCCATGAGTGGCAGAATGGCTAAGTTTGAAGACACAGAAGAGATCGAATTAGAGAAACACTGATACTTGGCTAGGGCGTGGGAATGGAGGAAATGATATTGATAGGGCAATATGAAACCATTTCGGACATTGAAAACATTGATGAAGATTGACAGTAGATTTTAAATGATCCTGAGGTTAGCAGGGATAGGATATGGAAGGGCACACAGGCTTGTGTTGGAATCATTAAGCCTAGAACTAACAGTGGCATGGACGAGAGCTTCCTTATCTGATGAGAACAAACAATGTTATGCAGATGGAAGATGATCGATGTTGAATAACTTGATGGTTGGAAGCTGAACTTAGAGTCAAGTACAATATCAAAATTCTACATCAGCCTCAAACAGTTGCCAGGGAGAGGGATGGAATTATTGGAGGAGTTGTGGGATATCCTGATGAGATCAGACTGGGGGCAAATGTGGACTCTGAGACTTTTTGTGTCATTTTTTTAAGGAGCAGTATGTAAAAGGAGAAAGCTGAGGATGGATCTTATTGGGAATAGAGTAATATCACTAAATGAGAAGGTACAGTGGTGAGAGAGAAGCCATTGCAAGTGATTCTCTGGATATGTTAAAATGGATAAGAATGTAACCAGGTAAGCAATGTCCAGCCAGCTAGGGAGCAGTGGAAAAGCAGTGGTGTGGTGCTAAAGTCACTGGATGAGCATTCTTGGGCCCCTAGCAACATGAATACAAATCCTTCCACTTCATATGATGAATTTTGAATTCAATGAAGGAAAGAAAATCTGGCACTAAAAGTTAATCTAATGGTGATTATGAAAACAGTGAAAAACCATCTGTTCACACATACCCTCTAAGGAAGGAAATCTGCCATCCTTACCTGGCCTGTCCTACATATGACTCCAGGACCACAGCAACGTGGTTAACTCTCAATTATCCCCTGACACAATACAAGGGCAACTGAGGGTGGGCATTAAATGCTGACTTAACCAGCCGTACTCACTTTGAAGGAAAGAATATAACAAATGCTTTGGTCGACACCATATTGTGGATTCAAACTTGGGGCTTGGGGAAAGATGGGCACAGGAAAGGGGCAGGGATAGATCAAAAATGTGTTTCAAACTAGGGAAAAGGACAAGTTTTAAAACTGAAATGTGATTTGGCAACAGGGAACAGGAAACAGAAACTTGCAGGTCCCTGACAGTCATAGAGTCATAGAGATGTACAGCACAGCAACAGACCCTTCGGTCCAACTCATCCATGCTGACCAGATATCCTAAATTATTTAGTCCCATTTGCCAGCACTTGACCCATATCCCTCTAAACCTTTCCTTTTCATATACCCATCCAGATGTCTTTTAAATGCTGTAATTGTACCAGCCTGCACAACTTCCTCTGGCAGCTCATTCCATACACCTCTGAGTGAAAAAGTTGCCCCTTAGGTCTCTTTTATATCTTTTCCCTCTCACCCTAAACCCTATGCCCTCTAGTTCTGGACTCCCCCATCCCAGGGAAAATACCTTGTCTATTTACCCTATCTATGCCCCTCATGTTTTAATAAACCTCGATAAGGTCACCCCTTGGCGTCCAATGCTCCAGGGAAAACAGATCCAGCCTATTCAGCCTCTCCCAGAAGTTCAAACCCTCCAACCTTGGCAAGGATTGAAAGATTTAAAGCAGGCATTCAGGAAAATAGAGAAGGTTCAGAACAAATATGCTCCCAGGAAGAAAACAGATTGGATTCTCAAAATAGACCTCTCCTGAATATCAAAACCAGCCAAACACCCTGAGATGTATAGACAGTGAAATGTAAGGATTTAAAGAGAATAACGAGGACACAGATCATTATTGACAAATAAAATCCAAAAATGTGGTATCAGTCGATAAAGAGAAAGGGACAAAATGTTTTATTAATTTGTGCAATGTGGGCTTCACTGGCAAGATCGGCATTCATTGCCCATCCCTAGCTGCCCTTGAGAAAGTGGAGGTGAGCTGCCTTCTTGAACTGCTGCAGTCCATGTGCTGTAGATAGATGTACAAAGCCATTAAAGAGGGGCTTACAGGATTTTGACCCCACGACACTGAAGGAACAGTCCAAGTCAGGATGGTAAGTCTCTTGGTGAGGAACATGCAGTGGTTCCATGCTCCCATGTATCTACTGCCCTTGCCCTCCTAGATTGGCAGTGGTCATGTGTTTGAAAGGTGCTGTCTAAGGACCCTTGGTGGAAAGTGTAATGAAAGAGTAGGACATATTAGAGACTAAGAAAGTGAATTTGTGTGTGGAGACGGAAGATGCAAACATGGTTTTTCAATGAATGCTTTCCCATCACAAAAGAACAGGATGATGTACTGTAGTTACAGATGAGAACAGTGAAATATTGAATGGTATAGATTAGATTAGATTCCCTACAGTGTAGAAACAGGCCCTTCGGCCCAACAAATTCACACCGACCCTCAGAAGAGCCACCCACCCAGTCCCATTTCCCACTGCCTAACACAATGGGCAATTTAGCATGGCCAATTCACCTGACCTGCACATAGAACATACGACCTGCACATAGAACATAGAACAGTACAGCACAGAACAGGCCCTTCAGCCCACGATGTTGTGCCGACCACTGATCCTCATGTATGCACCCTCAAATTTCTGTGACCATATGCATGTCCAGGAGTCTCTTAAATGTCCCCAATGACCCTGCCTCCACAACTGCTGCTGGCAACGCATTCCATGCTCTCACAACTCTCTGTGTAAAGAACCCGCCTCTGACATCCCCTCTATACTTTCCTCCAACCAGCTTAAAACTATGACCCCTCGTGTTAGTCATTTCTGCCCTGGGAAATAGTCTCTGGCTATCGACTCTATCTACGCCTCTCATTACCTTGTATACCTCAATTAGGTCACCTCTCCTCCTCCTTTTCTCCAATGAAAAAAGTCCAAGCTCAGTCAACCTC
>NC_057742.1:41266378-41335299 GCF_004010195.1 Chiloscyllium plagiosum
ACTCCACACACAAATTCCCTATGCTATCCCTGATCGGGCCTGCTCTTTCTTTGACCATTCTCTTATTCCTCGCATAAGTGTAAAATGCCTTTGTGTTCTCCCTAATCCGTTCTGCCAAGCCTTTCTCGTGCCCCCTCCTGGCTCTCCTCAGACCATTTTTAAGCTCCTTCCTTGCCTGTCTGTAATCCTGTAGAGCTGAGCTTGACCCTAGCTTCCTCCACCTTATGTAAGCTACCTTTTTCCTTTTGACAAGAAGCTCCACCGCTCTCGTCATCCAAGGTTCCTTTATCTTACCACTTCTTGCCTGTCTCAGAGAGACATATTTATTCATCACTTGCAACAACTGTTCCTCAAACAGTCTCCACATGTCTATAGTAATCTTTGGACTGTGGGAGGAAGTCCATGCAGACACGGGGAGAAAGTGCAAACTCCACATAAACAGTCTCCCAAGGCTGGAATCAAACCTGGTGCTGTGAGGCAGCACTGCTAACCACTGAGCCACCGTGCCGCCCTGTGTAGTGAGAGAGGAAATGTATTTAGCATCTTTGAAAATAGATAACTATTACAACCTGATGAAATGTCTTCCAGGTTGGTAAATGAAGCAACAACTGTAGCTTCAACAATAATTTTCAATCCTCTCTAATGACAAAGAAGTGAAGTGAAAGTACCATTGTCCCAGAGGCAATTCTGTTATCAGAGAGAGACAACCAGTGGTGATTTTAATTTGTGGGTGACCACATCTCATGCAAAACCTTCACAGAGACCTCAACCAAAGACTGAATTGAAGTTGGGCTGCAATTATCATTTTGTATCAAAACAAGTTATCCAGCCATCTGAGTCACAGAGTTGGAACATAGAAATACTGTCCCATTGTTTTATAAAAGGCAGAGAGGCTGAGACTGAGTAATTACAGGCCAAACAGACATCGTCAATGATGGGGAAATTATTGGAAAATATTTTGACATGACATCGTTTAGAGAAGCAAAAATGAGTCAAGAGCTGCCAACATTGATTTGTTAGGAAAGGTCTGATGTCTTATTAATGTGCTTCAGCATTTTGAGGAGAAAAATTACTTTGAATATTTGATTTTGTCCACATTGATTTTAACAAGCCTTTGAATAAGGTCCCAGATGGCAAACCGTGTATGTCAATGACTTCGGTTCAATTGTAGAGAACATGATTAAGAGGTTCACAGAAGATTCAACACTTACTCATGTGTTTGGTGATAAGGATGGAATCTGTACATTGCTAGAAGATATCGATCGGCTATCACGTGCACAAAAATATTGAGATATCGAGGTTTTAACTAGAAAAAAGAAGGAATCTGGGATCAAGGGAATCCCTGAAGGTACACAGGGATTACAGGAGTTTAATTGAACACCTTGGAGTGCAGGTTCATAGCTCCTTGAAAGTGGAGTCACAGGTAGATAGGATAGTGAAGAAGATGTTTGTTAGGCTTTCCTTTATTGGTCAGAGTATTGAGTATAGGAGTTGGGAGGTCATGTTGCGGCTGTTCAGGTCATTGGTTAGGCCACTGTTGGAATATTGCGAGCAATTCTGGTCTCCTTCCTATCGGAAAGATGTTGTGAAACTTGAAAGGGTTCAGAAAAGATTTACAAGGATGTTGCCAGGGTTGGAGGATCTGAGCTACAGGGAGAGGCTGAACAGGCTGGGGATGTTTTCCCTGGAGTGTTGGAGGCTGAGGGGTGACCTTATAGAGGCTTACAAAATTATGAGGGTCATGGACAGGATAAATAGACAAAGTCTTTTCCCTGGGATCGGTGAGTCCAGAACTAGAGGGCATAGGTTTAGGGTGAGAGGGGAAAGATATAAAAGAGACCTAAGGGGCAATGTTTTCACGCAGAGGGTGGTACGTGTATGGAATGAGCTGCCAGAGGATGTGGTAGAGGCTGGTACAATTGCAACATTTAAGAGGCATTTGGATGGGTATATGAATAGGAAGGATTTGGAGGGATATGGGCCAGGTGCTGGCAGGTGGGACTAGATTAGGTTGGGATATCTGGTTGGCGTGGACGGGTTGGACTGAAGGGTCTGTTTCATGCTGTACAACTCTATGACTCTATGACTCCAATACAGCACAGAACAGGCCCTTTGGCTCTCAATGAAAGGAAATCGAATGAAGAAGGAAATCAGGAGGATGAAAAGGGAGCATGAGATAGCCTTGGCTGAGAAGATTAGGGTGCATCCAAAGAGGTTCTTTATGTAAATTAAAGAAATAAGAATAACTAGAGAGAGAATGGGGCCCCTCAAGGACCAAAGTGGACATGTGTGTGGAACCGCAGGAGATGGGCGGAGTTCTCAATGAATATTTCTCCTCTGTGTTTACTGTGGAGAAAGACATGGAGATTTGAGAACTTGGGGAAGTTAGTGGTGATATCTTGGGGATAGTTGATATCACAGTAGAGGAGGTGTTGGAAGTATGAGAATGTATGCAGGTGGATAAAGCTCCTGGTCCTGACCAGATATATCCAAGAACACCGCAAGAGGATAGAGAAGAAATTGCGGGGGCCCTGGCTGATGTATTTGCATCAAAGTTAGTCATGGGCGAGGTCCTGGAGACTGGAAGACAGTGAATGTTTTGCCCTTATTCAAGAAGGGCTGCAAAGAAAAACCTGGAAACTATAGATCAGTAAGTGGTAGTTAAGTTACTTGTGAAGATTCTGAAGGATAAGATATACTTGAATTTGGAAAGGCAGGGTTTGATTAAGAGTAATCAGCATGGCTTTGAGTGTGGGAGATAATGCCTCACAAATTTGTTAGAGCTCTTTGATGAAGTGACCAGGAAGGTTGACGAGGGCAGAGCAGTAGACATAGACTATTTGGATTTCAGTAAGGCCTTTAATAAGGTTCCACATGGTAGGCTGCTCTGGAAGGTTAGGTCCCATGGAATCCAGGGAGAGTTGGCAAATTGGATACACAATTGGCTTGATGGTAGGAAGCAGAGGGCAATAATGGAAGGATGCTTGTCGAACTGGAGGCCTCTGACTATTGGAGTGCCTCAGGGATTGGTGCTGGGCCCATTACTGTTTGTTATCTATATCAATGATCTGGGTGTGAATGTACAAGGCATGATTAGTAAGTTTGCTGATGACTCTAAAATAGAAGGTATCGTGGACAGTGAGGAAGGTATCAGAGATTGCAGCAGGACCTTGATCAACTGGTGAAGTGGGCTGAGAAATGGCAAATGGAGCTTAATATGGATAAGTGTGAGGTCTTGCATTTTGGAAAGTCAAATCTAGTATGTGTTTCATGGTAAACGGTAGGGCCTTAAAGAGAGTAGTGGAACAGGGGGATCTTGGAGTTCGGGTTCACAGTTAACTGACAGTGGAGTCCCAGGTAGACAGGGCAGCGAAGGAGGCTTTTAGTCAGGGCATTGAGTACAGAAGTTGAGAAGTTATGTTGCAGTTGTACGAGACATTAGTGAGGCCGCACTTGGAGTATTGTGTTCAGTTTTGGTCACCTCTTTATAGGAAGGATGTTATTAAACTGGAAAGAGTGCAGAAGAAATTTATAATAATGTTCTCAGGAGTCAATACTCTGAATTATAGGGAGAGGCTGGACAAGATAGGACATTTTTTTCTTTAGAGTGTTGGAGACTGAGGGGGGCATCTTGTAGAAGTGTATAAGGTCATGAGAGACACGGATAGAGCGAGTGCACTCAGTCTTTTTCCCAGAGTTGGGGAATCGAGAACTAGAGGGCATCAGTTTAAGGTTAGAGGGGAAAGAATAAAAGGGAACCTGAAGGGCAACTATTTTACACAGAGGGTGATACGCATATGGAATGAGCTGCCACTGGAAGTGGTTGAGGTGGGTACATTAACAACATTTAAAGGGCATTTAGACAAATACATGGATAGGAAAGGATTAGAAGGATATGGGCTAAGTGCAGGGAAATGTGGTTAGCGTGGATGGACGTTTTGGTCGGCATGGACCAGTTTGGGCCGAAGGGCCTGTCTCCATGCTGTAGGACTCTATGACTCTATGATGGTCTGAAAGCTTGCACATAGAATTTATTTCAAAGAAACGTGTGTTGTTTGAGGTAATTGCTCTGAAGGAGTTAATGATCATGCTACATTGAGCTCTTCCCATTGTAATGATGTCATTATTGTACCCATAGTGTGTGGGTAGAGACAGCAGGTTCTACAATAGCCTTCATTGGGAGCATATATTCTCTGTATAGTTCCTGAGAGACCCCGTTCCTATGCCTGATTAGTGATGTAAACAATAAATTTATTACAATCATGCAGTGAGATATCTTGCTAACTGATATTAGTGTGTCTTTTGTATAGACCATGGTGATATATCCTCTACCACTGATCATTATACAGGCCATAGACAGAGGAGGATTGGTGGCAGTGCACCATGTGAGTCAAAAAGTATGCTACTGGAAAAGCACAGAAGATCAGACAGCATCAGGAATGTCTTCATTCCTGATGAAGGGCTTATGCCCGAAACGTCAATTCTTCAGCTCCTCAGATGCTGCCTGATCTTCTGTGCTTTTCCAGCACCACACTTTTCAACTCTGATCTCCAGCTTTTGCAGTCCTCACTTTCTCCTCGTGCACTATGTGAAACAGCTGTCACTCTGAATGGCTTACCGGTTGGCAGGTATAAGGTGCAAGTGGTGGCAATCAGAGGTAATCCAACACAGTGAGCAGTGCTGTGGATTTGAATTCCATGCAGAAACCTCATTCTGAGGACAAGAATATGCAGAAGGTTCATGTTGTCTTGAAGGTGAAGTCACAGGTAGACAGGATAGTGAAGAAGTTTGCCTTTATTGGTCAGTGCATTGAGTCAAGGAGTTGGGATGCCATGTACAGGCCATTTGTTAGGCGACTTTTGGAAGGAATTGAACTGAATTTATTGTCACGTGTACTGAGGCACAGTGGATATCTGTCTTGTGAGCAATACAGGAAGATCACATAGTTAAGTAACATAGATAGTAAATAATAGGTAAACAGCGGCAAAAACAAAACCACAGGTACAGGTAAATGTTAAGAGTTTGTGAGTCCATTCAGTATTCTAACAGCAGTTGGGTAGAAACTGTTGCAAAACCAGCTGGTGCATGTGTTCAGGCTTCTGTACCTTCTCCCAGATGGTAGAGGCTGTAAAAAAGCATTGCCAGGGTGGGATGGATCTTTGAGAATGCTGGCAGCCTTTCCTTGACAGCGGGCCCTGGTAGATGGATTCTATAGATGGGAGGTTGGTCTTTGTGATTGTCTGGGCTGAGTTCACCACTCTCTGTAACCGTCTCCGATCTTGAATGGTACAGTTGCTATTCCAGGTAGTGATACATCCAGACAGAATACTCTTGATAGCCCACCTATAAAAGTTCGCAAGGGTATTTACCGTCATGTCAAATTTCCTCAGCTGTGTGTTGTTGAACCTTTGTAACCAGTGCATCCACATGAAAAGTCCAAGAAAGCTTGTTGTTAGTGACCACTAGGGAGCTTGACACTGTCCACTCGTTCCACCTCTGTGCTGTTAATGTGTAGGGGGGCAGGAGTAACATCCTGCCGAAAGTCAATAATGAGTTCCTTGGTTTTGCCGGTATGGAGAGCTAGGTTGTTCTCAGTGCACCAATTTTCCAGGTGTTCCACCTCCCATCTGCAGTCTGTTTCGTCGCCATTTGAGATTCAATCGACTATGGTGGTGTCATCAGCAAACTTGTAAATGGCATTAGTCTAGTGTTTGGTGATGCAATGATGGGTATTTAGTGAGTACAGTAGGGGGCTGAGTACATACCCCTTGGGGGTCCAATGTTGAGTGTTAGTGAGGATGAAATATTGTCCCCAATCTTCACTGATTGTGGCCTGTGGGTCAGGAACCTGAGGATCCAGTTGCAGAGAATGGGGCTTAGTCCGAGATCACTAAGTTTAGTATTCAGTCTCGAGGGGATAATAGTGTTGAAGGCTGAACTGTAGTCAATGAGTAGGATTCTTACGTAGCTGTTCTTGGTGTCAAGATGTTCTAGGGAGGAGCAAGTGATATGGCATCTGACATGGATCTGTTGGTCCGATAGGCAAATTGGAGTGGGTCAAGAGTAGTTGGGAGGCTGGGAGTTGATTAATGCCATGACCAGCCTTTCAAAGCACTTCATGACCACAGAAGTTAGGGCCACTGGGCGGTAGTCATTGAGACATGCTGCATGAGCCTTCTTAGGCACAGGGATGATGTTGGCCTCTTGGGACAGGCAGGGACAGTGGCCTGCTGCAGGGAGAGGTTGGAGATGTCTGAGAAGACCTCTGCCAGTTGGTGTGCGCATGCTCTGAGTGCACGGCCTGGTACTCCGTCTGGTCCCATTGCTCTCCTTGGATTCATGCAAAGGAAAATGGATCTGACCTTTAATGCAGTGACTGTTGGGGTAGGTTTGCCAGGACTTGTCGAAATAGTTGTTACCTCTCTGCCGAAATTCTGCTCAAAGCGAGCACAGAAGGCATTGAGACGATCTGTCATTGTCTGCTATCTCGCACTGTCTCTTTTTAGAACCTGTGGTGTGATTCAGTCCTTGCCATAGTCGCCAGGTGTCTGTCTGGGTCTCTGGTTTGGATCGGTATTGGTCCTTGGTTGTCTTAATAGCTCTGCGAAGGTCACACTTGGATTCCTTATATTTGAGTGGCTCTCCTGATCTGAAAGCCTCATGCCTGTTTTTTAGCGGGTTCTGTATGTCCTGATTCTTCCAGGGATTCCTGTTGGGAAACACCCGGATTGACTTCCTCAGTATGCAGTCCTCCACATACTTCCTGATAAAGTCTGTGATGGCGGTGACGTACCCGTCCAAGGTACCTGCGGCCTGTTTGAACACGGCCCAATCAGCCGATTCCAGACAGCACCGGAGTTGATCCTCTGCCTCTTCCGACCAGCACTGGACCTGTATCAGCGAGGGGGGTCTCCTGTTTGAGCTTTTGCCTGTAAGCCAGGAGAAGAAATAAGGCATTATGGTCAGAGTTCCCGAAATGAGGGCGGGGGATGGGGCGGTAGGCATCCTTCACAGTGGTGTAGCAGTGGTCTAAAATGTTTGGGCCCCTGGTGGGGCAGGTAATGTTCTGGTGGTACTTGGGCAACACCTTCCTTAGATTGGCTTGATTGAAGCCACCAGTTACAATAAACAGGACCTCAGGGTGTTCCATCTCCAGGGTGTTAGTGGCGGAGTACAGCACATCCAGAGCTTCCTCAACCATTGCTTGTAGCGGGATGTACACAGCAGCTAGTTTGGCAGCAGGAAATTCCTGAACAGACTGCTATGTTCAATTCTGGTCTCCTTTCTTTTGGAAAGATGTTGTGAAACTAGAGAGGCTTCAGAAAGGATTTACATGGATATTGCCAGGGTTGGAGGATTTGAGCTACTGGGAGAGGCTGACTAGGCCAGGGCTGTTTTCCCTTTTGCCTGTAAGCCAGGAGAAGAAATAAGGCATTGTGGTCAGAGTTCCTGAAATGAAGGCGGGGGATGGGGCGGTAGGCATCCTTCACAGTGGTGTAGCAGTGGTCTAAAATGTTTGGGCCCCTGGTAGGGCAGGTAATGTTCTGGTGATACTTGGGCAACACCTTCCTTAGATTGACTTGATTGAAGCCACCAGTTACAATAAACAGGACCTCAGGGTGTTCCATCTCCAGGGTGTTAGTAGCGGAGTACAGCACATCCAGAGCTTCCTCAACCATTGCTTGTGGTGGGATGTACACAGCAGCTAGTTTGGCAGCAGGAAATTCCTGAACAGACTGCTATGTTCAATTCTGGTCTCCTTTCTTTTGGAAAGATGTTGTGAAACTAGAGAGGCTTCAGAAAGGATTTACATGGATATTGCCAGGGTTGGAGGATTTGAGCTACTGGGAGAGGCTGACTAGGCCGGGGCTGTTTTCCCTAGAACATCGAAGGCTGAGAGGTGACCTTATAGAGGTTTGTAAAATAATGAGGGATATGGATAGAGTGAATGGCCAAGTCTTTATCCCAGGGTAGGGGAGTCCAATACTAGAGGGCATAGGTTTAGGGTGAGAGGGGAAAGAGACCTAAGGGGCAACCTTTTCACATAGAGGGTAGTGCATGTTTGGAATGAGCTGCCAGAGGAAGTGCTGGAGGCTGGTACAGTTATGACATTTAAAAGAGATCTAGATGGGTATATGAATAGGAAGAGCTTAATGGGATGTGGGCCAAATGCTGGCAAACGGGACTGGATTAATTTAGGATAACTGGTCAGCATGTTTGAATTGGACCGAAGGGTCTGTTTCCATGCTGTATATCTCTATGACTCTATGACTCTAACATTTGAGACAAGTGAGTTTACCACTTTCAGTGCATGACTACTTCAGGAATACACAGGAAGGTAGCCAGCTGTTGAAAAATGTGACTGACACACAGTGACAGTCATGGAATCCGTGACAGGGTTACCTCAGTGCTTCAAAGGCAAACATTCATCAAGGGACTGGTAAGAAGCAAGGACACAAGTGTGGGCTAGAGAAAGACAAGAGCTGTAACACTTTGAAAAAGACAGATGTCTGAGTGATGGGAAGCCTTGTCAGGAGCGACAGAAGACTCCAGCATTAAAGTTCAATGTGTCTGAGAGAAAAGGTGATAACTTTACAGAAACAGTGTAAAAACCAAGAAAGGAAAGCAAGGGAGTTCTTACCTGTTGTGACCATCAAGATTAGAGTCTGCGAGACACAGCCACAAGAGTTAGTGAATGGCACAGAAAATAAATTTAAATAGTGGCTGCAGAATCAGGAAGGCCAAAGAATTTATTTAATTATAGAATCCACACTATGTGGAAACAGGCCATTTGGCCCAACAAGTCATCATCAACCCTTTGAAAGACATCCCACCCAGACCTATTCCCCTACCCTATCCCTGTAACCCTGCATTTCCCACGGCTAAGGCACCTAACCTGTATATCCCTGGACACTATGGGGTAATTTCCCATGGCCAATCCACCTAACATGCACATGTTTGGACTGTGGGAGGAAACCAATGCAGCCAGAAGGGACCACTGCAGACACAGGGAAAACATGCAAACTCCACACAGACAGTCACCCAAGTGTAGAATCAAACCGAGGTCCCTGGTGCTGTGAGACTGCACTGAGCCATCCTAGTTGGAAAAGAACCAATGCAAAAGAAACTTGGTGAATGATTGTGGAAGAGATGATTTAAAAGGTCTGGAGTTCAGAAATGAAAGTGCAATTTCAGCAAGAAGATCTATAAGGGTCTGACCCAGAGACCTTTATTTAAAATTTAAGCATTGCCTCAAAATTAAACATCAAACTGAAGCTGACCAGGTTAATGTAAGTGGGTCCAAGTACTGCATTATTAATCAACAAAGCATTAAAAAGAGCATGGATACTTATAAAGCTGATTATTAAATTTTGCTCATTCAATGTTTTAGTTGTTGTTAACTTAAAGTAATAATTGAAACGTTTTTAAGTCATTGCTGTTGAAATTCGTGATGAATCTTTGCCAGATTCCTTGCAGTCCAAAGATTTAACTTTTGAGAAACCTGTTTAGATCATGTTGGATGCAGAATCCAAAAAAAAACTCATCGACAGATTGTGAGAGAAAGCTAACCTGCAACAAGGGGGTGACAAAATCGAAGCAATTTACAAAATATGATCGCTTTAAGGAAACACGTGATAATCCAACACAGATAGCCAAATAACAGATGCTAAGAGTCAGTGTCAGCACTATGGGACAGCAAGGTCTCACAGGCCCAGACAGTGTCTCCCATCAACTTTTGGAAAACTTTAAGTCACTTCAGATAAATCACAAATTTAAACAGTGGAAATTAGATTCCCTACAGTATGGAAACAGGCCATTCAGCCCAACAAGTCCATACTGACCCTCAGAAAAACAACCCACCAGACCCATTCCCCCACCGCATATTTACCCCTTACTAATGCACCTGATACTATGGGCAAATTAGCTTGGCCAATTCACCTGACCTGCACATCTTTGGATTGTGAGAGGAAACACACACAGACACAGGGAGAATATGCAAACTCCACACAGGCTATCACCCAATGCTGGAATTGAACCCAGGTCCCTGGTGCTGTGTAGCAGCTGTGCTAATGGCTGAGTAACCATGCCACCCATGAGACAATGCTAGTGGTCACACACATAAAGAGGTCTACACAATAGAGCACTCTCCAGTATTAAGAAGATGCTTATATTAGACGAGATACCTCCATTGGAGAATGCATTGAGCCTTTCCTAAAAGAACTAACTAATCCAGACAAGCTAAAAGAGATAGAATTGTCCACATCAAAGAACATCCTGTAGAAGTTTTGCTTGATAAAGGGACAAGTGTAACTGTTGTGTTAGATCATGACTGAAGAAGCAATATTACAACTGACAGAGTAAGACTACACAATGCAGATCGAATAATTGTCAGAAGAGCATAGGATTGCTACAAGTTACACTGCAATGTAATATATGAGAGAGTCAGAAATATGCATATTGCCCGCAATCAGAAATCACCACTTTTGAGCCTGCACGCATTTCAATATTGTTGGAAAAGTTGGAGGGAATCACCAAACTGCCAGAGAACAACTGAGTCCAGAACCAAACAGTAGTCTAAATACCAGCCCAGGAACAAACTGTTATTGCCCTACAAGTCAGTGTTAACAAGTAAAATACTTCATTCCCAGACTCAAGGTGAAACTCAGAGAGGGGAAAGAATCAGCATCAGAGAGCTGTTCAACCGTGTCAATATCAGGGAAGTCACAGACTTCACAGGATGGGTAGGAATGATCAATCCTCTGTCTCCTGAAACAGAACAGTCAATGTCAGTGACAGAAACAGTGCTGAGTCAGCAGCAATCTTTTATCGACACAAGTCAGCATCTGAAAGAATTCACTTCCCCAGTCAGAGGGCAACTGTAGGCACCAGCCTCATCTCCAACTCGAGGGAGATAAACTGGTCATCACTCTGTGGGAGCCAGAGCAATATGCAATTTTTCAGGGCATTGCCTGGAAGGCTGGTCTGAGACTACCTGGTCGAAGTATTTAGGATACTGTGAAAAAGAGACTTATCCCACCCCAATTAGAAAAGCGAGACCTGTTGCAGAAATCCAGACCATCAACAAGGTCACAAAGAATGATATCCTTCACTGAGAATATCAAATAGACATAAGAGCCTCCAGCAGGAATATGATACACAAATCAGAACCAGAATCAATCCTCCTCAACTCAAAGACCAGGTCCGAAGAGACTGCATTTGGGGAAGATTGTGCAAGTCCAACCCATGTACATTTATGGGTTAGAGGATGGTAGAAGATAGAGTAATGTAATGCAGTTACGTACATGATTGCATAATGAATTAACTATGGAGAAAAAGCTTGAGATGAGACGTCAATGATTCTGAAGGAGTTAATGTTCATTTAACATATAGCTCCATCCCTTCTGTAGATGTCACACACAGTCTGTGGGTGGGGACAGTCAGTTCTACGCCAGCCTTCAGAGGGAGCAGATGTATTCTGTAAACTTCTTGAGAGTTCAGGTAATTAGTAATGGAGTGTACTTAAACCATCTTATTAACTAGAAGTCATGCCTCTTCTGTAAAGACTCAGTGGTAGTGTATCCTTTACCACTGATTGTTAGACAGGCCCTATACAAAGCATACATAAGGAATAATTCATGGCAGTGAAGGGTCTCAATCAATCTTTACCCTGAACCACTGTTGGCTGAGCTGGCAGATGCCATGAAGTGCCGGTAGTGGCAAACAGGATAATATCTCATGGTGAAGTAATGCATTTGCCGCAGGTAAACAAGAACATATAAAGAATGATAGGTTGCTGGGATGCGTTGATGCACAAAGGGACTTGGGATTGCTTGATTATATGCTCCCTGAAAGCAAGAGGACAGGCAAACAGATAATAAGGAAGGTCTTAGATACTTGCCTTTATTAGTTGGGCATTAGAGCTGGGAGACTATGCTTGAACTGTTTGAAACTGGCTTTCAGTTTCAAACAGAAACTTTTGTTTCTGTTCATGGACTTCAGTGAAATCTTTGATAAGTTCCACATGCTAGGCTGTTGGAGAAAATGTAGAGGCATGGGATTTAGCAGTTTTGATTAGAAACTGGCTTTCTGGAAGAAGGCAGCGAGTGATGATGTGGCACAAGGATCTGTTTTGGGACCACTACTGTTTGTCATTTTTATAAATGACTTAGACGCAGACATAGGTGGATGGGTTAGAAAGTTTGCAGACGATACTAAAGTCGGTGGAGTAGTGGACAGTTTGGAAGAATGTTACAGGTTGCAGGGGGATTTGGATAAACTGCAGAATTGGGCTGAGAGATGGCAAATGGAGTTCAATGCAGCTAAATGTGAGGTGATACACTTTGGGAAGAATAACAGGAAGGCAGAGTACTGGGTCAATGGAAAGATTCTTGGTAGTGTGGATGTGCAGAGGGATCTTGGAGTCCATGTACATAGATCCCTGAAAGTTGCTACCCAGGTGGATAGTGCTGTTAAGAATGCATTTGGCGTGTTAGGATTTATTGGTAGAGGGATTGAGTTCCGCAGCCGCAATATTATGCTGCAACTATACAAAACACTAGTGCAACCGGACTTGGAATATTGTGTACAGTTCTGATCGCCCCATTACAGGAAGGATGTGGAAGCATTGGAAAGGGTACAGAGGAGATTTACAGGATGTTGCCTGGTCTGGAGGGAAGCTCTTATGAGGAAAGGCTGAGAGACTTGGGTCTGTTCTCATTGGAAAGAAGAAAGCTAATAGGGGAATTGATAGAGACATACAAGATGATCAGAGGATTAGATAGGGTAGACAGTGGAAGTAATTTTCCTAGGATGATGATGTCAGCTTGTACGGGGCGGGGGGGGGGCATAACTACAAATTGAGGGGTGATAGATTTAAGACTGATGTCAGAGGCAGGTTCTTTACTCAGAGAGTGGTAAGGGCGTGGAATGCCCTACCTGCCAATGTAGTTAACTCAGCCACATTAGGGAGATTTAAACAATCCTTGGATGAGCACATGGATGATGATGGGATGGTGTGGGGGGATGAGCTTAGATTAGTTCACAGGTCAGCGCAACATTGAGGGCCGAAGGGCCTGTTCTGCGCTGTATTGTTCCATGTTCTATTTTCTAAACACTAGTTAGACAGCAGCTAGAATACTGCACACAGTTCTGATCACTGCATTTCAGCAGTAGTTCAATCACACTGAAAAGAACATTTACGGGTATGTCACAGGAAGGGAGAATTTCTGCTCTGGGGGAAATATTGGATAAGTTGGTGTTGTTTTCCTTGGAACATAAGGAGCTGAGGAGAGATTTAATTAAAGCAGATAAGATTATGTGGGTGATAGAGAAAATAGATAGGAAGGCCTGTTGTAGAAGGTAATGGAAATGAAAGGTTAACCTCTGAGCTAAGATGAAGCTTGGACAACTCTGATTATAAAGCACATGTGCAATATTGGGCACTTTGGGGCAATTCAGGATAGCTGTAGTTGGAGATGGTAATCTCATATTTGCATCATTGCATTGTAACCTGTTTATAGTCGTTTAGATATAGCAACGCTTCCAAAGTTAACAATCTCTTCTGCCGATTCAGGTTCATCCTTGGCCATAAACAACTAGGAAGCATGATTGGTGGCAGCACTCTGTCCCAACTACAGTTGGTGGTATCCATGCCTCAGAATCATTATCATTAGATAGTGCGTAATGGTGAGGGTTTTATTCAATTGATATTAAAACAGAGAGGTCAATGGCCAAGGTACACAGATTTAAAAAAATTAATATGACAATTGGGGGTAGCTGAGGAGTATTGTCTTCAATAGAGAGTGGTGAATGTTTGGGTAAATTGGTGCCCAACAGGATGGTATACTGAGAACCCTCATCAAATTAAAAAACACTTAGGAATGGACAAGAAATGCTGGTCTCTTGTGCTGTAAAGATCAATTTTTCTGTTATGCATTTTTCCACTTCCTTCTGCATCCATTCAGTTTCTCATATCAGAGTCAAAACATGTGATGTTGGAAAAGCACAGCAGGTCAGACAGCATCCAAGGGCCAGGAGAGTCAATGCTGACGATGGGCTGATGCCCAAAATGCCGACTGTCCTGTTCCTCGGATGCTAGCTGACCGGCTGTGCTTTTCCAGCATCACACGTTTGACTCTGATCTCCAGCATCTGCAGTCCTCACTTTCTCCTAGTTTCTCATATCAGTCTGGTTGTCCCAGATGAATGCAGGTCCTCACCCGAGAATCCAGTATTCCAATTTGCTGTGCATCTCAGTCCTGCTCGTTGCTCCTTGTCGACTTTCACAAACATGAGACCAGTTCTTTACTCAGTCTTCACAAAATAACATAACTACTAACAGTTCAGGCTTATTCGTAACAAATTAGAATACTTCCCCACACATCAATCGACTTGCTCATGTGTCAATTGATTCCCTTAGAAGTTATTGCAGTTCTCTGCACATGAATCTAATATTCGATGGGATTAGATCAGATAAACAGCAGAGAAACATTACCAATCAGCTAATTACTCCCTATCAGTGTCTATGTTCCTCAAGCCTTCGCTTGTTTCTTTACAATTAAAAGTAAGCCATTGCAGCCCTATGTTCCCTTCTCCCTCACAGACTAGTCCAGCATCCCCGAAATATTAATGTCTCGGTGAGCTATTCCTATGCGTTTCCCCCTGTTCTGGAAACACCGCTCACAGGTTTGCAATTTTGCTCAATGGAAAGGATTAGCTGAAAAACACAAAACAATGTTAAGTGCATAATTTGTTTTAAGTTGTAGTTGTGAGATACTTTTTATTTCCTCACTCTGCCTTCTCTTACTCTTCAGTTGCTTGCTCAATTAACTGTGTTAAATCATCTGATATTTCTGTACATCATTTCTGTTTTTTCATCTTTTTTGTTTCAGTGTTGACTTCAAGGTTGGGATCCAAAACATCCAAAATTACCCTATGATTGTTTTAGAGGGGATTTTGGGGGACTGGTCACTGGCAATCAATGAATCTGTCAAACTACTGGGTCAGTTTCTGTTCAGATCATGTACAGGTTAACCAACATAACATTAATTAGAATTAGAATTAGGTTTTACTGCCACGTGTAATTGTGTACAGGGATACAGAAGTACGGGGAAAAGTTTACAATATCATCACTAACGACACTAAGGTACAAAATCTTAGGTAAAGTGTAGAAACAAAATAAGCTAAAAGCTCAACATTGCAGGTTTTGACAGTATAAAGTAGTAATAGGAAATGATGTTAAAAGTTCCAATTACAGTTCTCCTTTAGCTATAGCTCTGCAGGTGCACCTCGCTGGGCTTTCCCCCATGTGGCCCCTTCTCTTGATCCCCATGCCTCCATACTGCCTCCTTGCAGCCAATCACCATCCTCTGTCTCCTGCATTGCCCTCTCATCACCAATCGCCAGGATGCCAGACCCCCACTCCAGTGCTGCTCCACGATTCTGCCGATTCCCAGGGTTCTGCCCTGGCACACAAACCGCCTCATGGCGAACCGGCAAAGTGCCCGCTCTGTGCCCCAGCTACTGCCTTTGCTACCACCGCTGCACCCCCCCCCCCCCCCAACTCCAGAAGGTGGACAGAGAGAAAAAAAATCCCTAACAAGAACTGAACAAAAGGAAAGAAGTAAGAAAGAAAGAAAACGGGTGCGAGTGGATGGGTTCCAGTTCAGGAGCCCTACTCCATCAGCATCCTGTGTGCCAGCTTATTTACCTAGCCCTGTGATGATTCATGTATTTATAGAGTGTATATTGTGTTCCATGTATTATAGGTCACACAATGAAAGGAATCCGATTCACTGTTTAACAGCAGACTGGCTAGTGAGAACTCCTGTTTCAGTATGATTTGTAGGTGCTGGTGTTGGACTGGGGTGCACAAAGTTAAAAATCGCACAACACCATGTTAGAGTCTGTTGTTGTGTGATTTTTAACCTTGTTTCAATATGATTCTGTTATATTGGGGTATTGATGGTGAGACTCCCTCCTGTTGTTAGACCATCTGTTTGAATGGCACACCGGTGAAAATTCCTTGTTTGAATGGAATTCTAAGAGCAAGATTCTCCCATCAGATGGTGTGACTCTGTTACTGTCTTTCTGCAACTTATATTTGACATGTTTGTCTACAACATGAATCCCGCAGCCTCGGGTGGTGTCTCTGTTCCCCAGTGTGTAACAGTTGACACAGCACAGGCACAACTTAAACCACAAAGGCTCCTCTGACAGAAGCTCCTTGACTTTGAACATTCAGAGGCATTGAGACCACATGTAGGTGTGACCTGAATGGCATCCAATCCTTGCTACTTACGCAAGCTTCAAATTGCTTTTCCAATTAACAGGGCACCTCTGGGTGCATCATCCAACAAGGTACAGTGGGTGAGATGCATCCCTGGAAGAGTCTATCGAAGCAGCTAAGGCAGTGAACAATGGGCAGCCATTTTAGGAGAGATGAGTGCTGCCAATATTTTGGGGAGATGGAGTGGGCTTGTTAAGATGGCGGACTTTCTGAAGTATGTCTGGCCCCCATTGTAGAAGGGGAGTGCCTGGCCCCTTTGAATCTGGGAAGGAGTTGGAATTCCAGGAGGATTGGCTAGCTCAATGACCTACCAAACAGAGGCCACCTCCAATATTTTCCACGCTATGGCCTCAGCACGACTCTAAAGGTGTGGTGCTGGAAAAGCACAGCCGGTCAGGCAGCATCTGAGAATCAGGAGATTCAACATTTCGAGCATAAGCTCTTCATCACGAATGTTCCTGCTCCTCGGATGCTGCCTGACTGGCTAGGCTTTTCCAGCACCACATTTTTTGATTCTGATCTACCGCATCTGCAGTCCTTACTTTCTCTCAGCATGACTCTGCCCACCATTGAGAAGCTCCCAGCAGTCACCAGTCGGATGCCATTAACTGGTGACTGCCATTGCCAGTGAGTAGCTGATACTAGTCAGAACCCATCTCTGGCAAGAATGTTCAGAAGCGGGTAAACAATCCATCATGAAACTTTCCAAACTTCCCTCCCTTCTGGCATCCAAGACCACCACTGTGTAGACTGGTTAAGACTCCACCCAATGTGACTACAACCATATCGGGCATATTTAATCACATCTGCATTAGTAACCAGTGGCTTAACAACATTACACTAAAACAGTCCGCAGAAACAGATGCTGACAATGGAAATGTTAACACAATAGGTGTTCATGTTTTGGAAAGGTATTAATGAGGTTACTCTTTCTATTAGTTATGAGAATTCTTTTTTACTGTGCATCAAGTCTAAGTCAGGCTCATTGGCTAATTGCTGATTCATGGCTTTTAGTCGGTGATAATTTTACCTTCATTTGGAGGGATCAGTTAGTTATGGTTTTGGTAATCTCACTATCATTCGCCCCTACCCAGCAATAACTACTTAAACTGAGGTGATGCTGGTGGAGCAGGAGTGGGGAATAGTGATTTTTTTTCCCACTGAACCAAAGATTCTGTCCTCTCTCTCCCACCCATGGACTGTGTCTGACTCTTTCAAAGAGACTCCATTTCCACTTTCAATGTTATGGCCAACTTGCTGTACTTCATCTGTGAGCACAAAGTTCTTCATCCTTTGGGGAATCTCAGTCAAATCTAATCCTATTTTCACACAGCAATCATTTGATGGCAAGAAAGGATCCTATTTCTGGCATCCACACTTTCAACAATTGAAATCTCAACTTCAAAACTCGAAGGAATAAAGAAGTGTGAAAGGGTTAAGTATGGACCCAGCCTTTGCCTTGCCCAAAGCTATCTCAGCATGGACTAATGTGCATCACAGTAAGGGAAGCACAGTGTTAGGATAGAGAAGGAACCACATAATAATCACAGCACAAGAAGTGATCTCAATCAAGTCCGACCCCTAATCCAGCAGAGAGACCATTATACACACAGCATTAACAGATAAACTATCATCCACTGGGCAACATCTGCATTTATATGAAATAAACATTCACAAGCTGAGATTGAATTTAATGAATGCAAATGTTGTGAAAAATATTTTATATTTTCACTTTTCTCTTAATGATCCTATGTATCCTATACCTATCTATTCAGTGGTTAACTGTCTAGTAACTGTCTATCTAGTAGTATTATAATCAATACCCTGTTTTATACCTTAATGCTGGAGTAGAGAATTTTCAGCTATGGATGTGTATAGTTAAAAACTGGGTCAACATTATGGTCTTTATATGTAACATGGAATCATGATACAGTTTCCAGTACAACCAAATTATGCTGACAAATCATTAATTAAATTTTGAGTGTTGCAAAGTGATTTTATCATTAAAAGTTTATAGTCTTTATGTTGTGTTTCATGTAAAAATAAACAAACATTACACAGGTCACCAGGAATTGTACAACAATGTCTGATATTAAAGCAAAAATGTTCACAAAGGAAAACACCCAAAGAACTTCACAGGGATTTGTTTTTAATTTATTTCTCGGTTGTGGGTGTTACATAGCCAAGCCAGCGGTTATACCCATCCCTAATTGCCCTTGAGATAGCAATAAGGAGCCACCTTCTTAGATCATTGCAGACAAAGTGGTGAGTGAGCAATAAAGACCAACAAAGGGACAGAACATTTGGTCAAATGGATCAGTGTTAGGGAAGGCCATAAAGAAGTGAACAGGTTTGAGAGGCAGGATTGTTTAAGAAGATAATTCCAGAAGTGAGGCCAATAGTGAGGTCATATTGAGATTGTAGGAAGAGACAGGTCCTAGCTCCCAGCCCTGCGGTGTTTTTACCATCCCTCCAGACCACCCACACTGATGATGAACAATCAGTCCTAAGTAAAGGTCTCACCTTCATCCCACCAAGCTCCCGGATAAACTGATTGCACATGTTGAAACATTGAATTTTCCTTCCGCCACCTCCAACTCCGTGTTTACTTTTTCCATCAGGACTCCTGCCCACCCTCTGAGGAGCCCTTCTCCTGCCTCCAACATATTCCATCCATTTGGACACCCTCCATACCAACCACTTCATCTCCAACTGCTGCCGTGACATTGATCACCTCAGCCCGTCCAACCCCCCCCCCCCCTCATCCACTCCAACCTCTCACCCTTGCAATGCACAGTCTTCCACTCCCACCGCTCCAACCCCAACCACACCATCAAACCAGTGGACAAGGGGGGCTGCTGTGGTAGTTTGGTGCACTGACCTCTACACTGCTGAAACTAGGTACCAATTCGCGGACACCTCCTCCTACTGCCCTCTTGACACGACTTCACCTCCCATCACCAAACCATCATCTCCCAGACCTTCCACAACCTCACCACCTTCGGGGATCTCCCACCCACAACCTACAATCTCATCTCACCCACACTGTCTGATTCTACCTCCTACCCAAAATTTGCAAACCTCATTGTCCCAGTTGACCCATTGTCTCAGCCTGTTCCTGCTCCACCAAACTTATCTTCGCATACCTTGTCACCATCCTGTCCCCCTTGGGTCAGGAACTCCCCACATACACTCAGGACAACACCCAAGCCTCCACCTCCTCTGTGACTTTCAGTTCCCCGGCCCCCATTGCCTCATCTTCACTAATGTTCATCCAGTCGCCGTACAGGCCCAAAGCCCATGATGAAGGCCTTCAAGCCCTCCGTTACTTCCTCTCCCGCTGACCCAACCACTACCCTTCCACTGACACGCTCATTCGATTGGCTTAACTGGTCCTCACTCTCCACAACTTCTCCTTTGAATCCTCTCACTTCCTCCAGACCAAAGAGGTAGCCATGGGCACCTGCATTGGCCCCAGCTATGCCTGCCTCTTCATCGTGTATGTGGAACAGTCCATCTTCCGCAGCTATACCAGCACTATTCCCCACCTTTTCCTCTGCTTATTGGCACTACCTCGTGCTCCTATGAGGAGGTTGAACAGTTCATCAACTTCACGGACACCTTCTCCCCCCCCACCTCAAATTCACCAGGACCATCTCAGACACCTCCCTCCCCTTCCTGGACCTCTCCATCTCCATGTTCGGTGACCAACTCAACACAGACATCTACTTCAAACCCATCAACTCCTACAGCTACCTGGACAACGCTGCCTCCCATCCTACCTCCTGTAAAAATGCTATCTGTTATTCCCAATTCCTCTGCCTCCACTGCATCTGCTCCCAGGAGGCAGAGGAACATTCTAGAACATTCCAGATGGCCTCCTACTTCAAGAACTGCAATTTCCCATCCCACATGGTCAACAATGTCCTCCAGTGCATCTCCTCTATTTCCTGCCCTTCCACTCTTGAACCCCATCCCTCCAACTGCAAAAAGGGTAGAACCCCCCCTCCCCCCCCCAGTGATAGAGTCATAGCGATGTACAGCACAGAAATAGACTCTTCAATCCAGCTAGTCCACATCGACCAGGTTTCCTAACCTAATCTAGTCTCATTTGCCAGCACTTGGCCCATATCCCTCTAAATTGTTCCTATTCCTTTTAAATGTTGCAGATGTACCAGCCTCCACCACTTCCTCTGAAGCTACCCCTTAGGTCCCTTTTAAATCTTTTCCCTCTCACCCTAAACCTATGCCCTCTAGTTCTGGTTTCCCCCATCACAGGGGAAAGACTTTGTCTATTTATCCTATCCATGCCCGTCATGATTTTATAAACCTCTATAAGGTCACCCCTCAGCTTCTGACGCTCCACGGAAGACAGCCCCAGCCTATTCAACCTCTCCCTATAGCTCAAATCCCCCAACTCTGGCAACATGCTTGTAAATCTTTTCTGAACCCTTTCAAGTTTCACAACATCCTTCTGATAGGAAAGAGAACAGAATTGCCCATAATATTTCAGAAGTGGCCTAACCAGTGTCCTGTACAGCCATAACATGACCTCCCAACTCCTGTACTCAATGCTCTGACCAATAAAGGAAAGCCTAACAAACACCTTCTTCACTATCCTATCTACCTGCAACTCCACTTCCAAGGAGCTATGAACATGCAATCCAAGGTCTCTGTTCAACAACACTCTCAGGATCTTACCATTAGGTGTATAAGTCCAGCTATGAGTTGCTTTCCCAAACCTAACTATGCCTCCTATGTTCACATCCAAATCATTTATATAAATGACAAAAAGCAGTGGAATAGCGTATCTCAACAGTGGTGCCTCATGACGAGGGATCCATTTGGGACTAGAACTAAGCCCGCATGCTTCAATGAATGCTGTCACTTTCACAAGGTTATTTTGTCCAAGGATTTTTTCAGGAGACGTTGTAAAGGCATAGATGCTGAAATGTCTACTTTAACAAAGTTAAAAATCGTACAACACCAGGTTGTAGTGCAACAGGTTTATTTGGAAGCACTAGCTTTCGGAACACTGCTCCTTCATCAGGTAGCCAATACCACCACTTCAGCTCCTGCGTCTTGCTGCCATCTGCACCAGACCCACCAATGTCGAAGTCGCCTTGCTCAGGCACCATCTCTCGCCACTGGGTCACCTCGCCAACATCACTGCCATCTTGGAATCACTTGAAGTGGCAGAGTGCACAACCTTCCCGAACTAATGCGAAAGTGTAACATCTTGGAACCAGCGCTGATGTCAGAGCCGCTGTTGATGCCCGTGGCATTGCCGCCAACTTGGGTCCTGCGTATGAGTGAACAAATCAATCCTCAACCCATTACTCTTTCATTACATGGGGCAGGGCATCACATGAGGCAGTGGATGCAGAGTGAATGCAACACATTTCCTTCTAGTCTGCTGCTTCTCCTCATCACCAACTCACATTGAGTCATAGAGCTGTACAGCAGGGAAACAGATCCTTCGGTCTGACTCATCCATGCCGACCAGGCATCCCAATCTGACCTCGTCGCATTTGCCAGCATTTGGCTCATATTCCCTCTGAACCCTTCCTGTTCATATACCCATAAAACCTAGGAGCAGTAATTAGGCCATTCAGCCCATCAGATCTGCCCACTTTCTTCCCCTGACTTTTGTTTCCCTTGATACTCAAGAACCTATCTATCTCAACGACCTAGCCTCCAGAGCCTTCTGTAGCAATGAACTCCATAGATTTGCCACTCACAGCTGAAGACGCTTCCCCTTGTCTCTGTTCTAAAGGGTCTTCCCTTTATTCTAAGGCTGTGCCCTTGGCTGTGCCTAGTCTCATGGGATACCTTTGGATGCAAAGCTTGACTATCTGTGATAGTTGCAGCTATTAAGTTCCTCCCAGTGATCAATGTCAGTGCTTCCTTCAAGGAGAGTTCAGAGGGTCTGTGTCCAGATCCCTTTGTCCTCCCCTAGATTCCTGACCATTTCAGAGCTGAGTAACCAGGAGCTGGTGGGGGAGAAGA
The DNA here is from genome assembly GCF_004010195.1 of Chiloscyllium plagiosum. Lineage (NCBI taxonomy): Eukaryota > Metazoa > Chordata > Chondrichthyes > Orectolobiformes > Hemiscylliidae > Chiloscyllium > Chiloscyllium plagiosum. Next base: position 41,288,675 of record NC_057742.1, read on the forward strand.
ATGAATTTTAGGTAAAATATCACCAGACAACAATCATATGGAATATTGTGATAACAAGAGCACTGTGGCACTCAGACAGTCCAGAAGGTGTTTGGAGGGTGGTTGTAATGTTATCCCAAATGGAAAGATTCTGGACATGTGCCTGTTACTCTGTTACTGTGCTATTCATATCTATGACTCGATGACTGTAATTGTCTTCCATTGAAGTATGTCCAACAAGAGCTCTGCAAACTCTATCAAATGGAGTTTGTCTGACCCCTAGTGGACTATATACAAAAATTAAATTCAAGTTTGCCTCCTAAATGATGATACGAAGATGCAAACAGGAGTGAATTTTTATCACTGTTGTGTTGTATATTTAAATAATGAGTAAAGGAAATGATCAAATGTCTTCTGCTTCAAGTTATTATTTATGATTGAGGCATCAAACACTTGCCCATCTAACTATGTGTGCTTTATATTGCACACAATTATTGCCCGTGCTACCCAGTAGGCACTTGTAAATTGTGATAGGCATACCCAATTTTAGTGATGTAGAGAGCAACTGTTGGTTGAACATACCTCAGTGGTGACAGGGTACGTGCTTCCCTATCTGGTATTGAATCCTGATGGTCGCAGACAGACCAAATAGACTCAACACATGAGGTGATTTCTCCAACTCAGTGAGCTTGGGATAATTGAAGTCATGCTCTGGTGCCATTTTATTGTCCACACTGCCACAACATTTCCTGAGGTGATCTGATAATAGTTGGAAGCTGTTGCTGTAATGCAATGCCCAGGCAGTTAGAATCATAGAATCCCTGCAATGTGAAAACAGGCCATTTGGCCCAACAACTATGCACTGACCCACTGAAAGGTATCTCACCAAGACCCATTCCCCTACCCTATTCACCCCTTACTAATGCCCCTAACCTACACATGCCTGAACACAATGGACAATTTAGCCTGGCCAATTCACCCTAACTTGCACAGCTTTGGATTATGGGAGGAAACCCACACAGACACGGGGAGAATGTGCAACCTCCACACAGACAGTTGCCTGAGGCTGGAATCAAACCCAGGTCCCTGGTGCTGTGTGGCAGCAGTGCTAACCACTGTGCCACCATGTTATTGTTAGTATAGGACTGTCCCACATTGAACCAAAGCAGTGGTGGAGATCATCAGCCCCTTGATCAAAAAATAGTCCCATAAGGTGGCACTGTTCCTCATCACTCTATGCGGAAAGAATGTGCTTTGTGATTTTGTTGTATATTGGCCCACGTAACATGTACCACAGGTTTTTTCAAGATTTACTCATGGGATGTGGGCACTGCTGGCTGGGCCAGCATTTATTGCTGATCCATGGTTACCCTGGGGAAAGTGGTGGGTCTTCTTGAGCCACCTCAGTCCCTGTTCTGCCGCAGTCAAAAGCAAGCACCTAACTATAGTCAGTTCTGCTATAACCCACATTTCTTCAATGCAAATTGGCTATAATGTGATTGAAGAATTTAGACCATTATTTGAGAACGTGAACTTTCCTTACGTGTGTTGGCTTTAACACGTTTCCAACCCCAATAGTTTAAGTGGTGCTGCTATCACACAATTTTCTTATAACATGGGATCACACAGGAATAGAACTATCACGTTCTATCAGAACAGACTGTATTCTGATCCCATTTCCAGCCCTTGGCCCATTTACTTGTGTGCCTTGGCATCACAACTGCACATCTAAATCCTTCTTGAAGTCCTTCTGAAGGCTTCTGCCTCTCCCACCCGTACAGGCAGTGAGTTCCAGATTCCACCATTCTCTGGGTGAAAAAATATTTCTTCATATCTCCTCTCAAACTTCTGTCCCTTACTTTAAATCTATGCCCCTGGTCATTGATGGTCCAGCCAAGGAGAAAAATTTCTTCCTGTCTTACCCGATCTATCCTCCCCATAACTTAAACATCTCGATCACATTTCTCCTTCACTCTCATCTGTGCTAAGGAAAACAACCCCAGGCTGTCCAATCTCCCTTCATCACTGAATCTATCCAGCACAGACAACATCCTGGTAAATCTCCTCTACACTTACTCCAGTGCACTCACATCTCTCTAATAGGGAGAGTCAGTCATTCCTAATGAAGGGCTTATGCTCAAAATGTCGATTCTCCTGCTCCTCACATGCTGCCTGATTAGATTAGATTAGATTAGATTACAGTGTGGAAACAGGCCCTTCGGCCCAACAAGTCCACACCGACCCGCCGAAGCGAAACCCACCCATACCCCTACATTTACCCCTTACCTANNNNCACGGGGAGAATGTGCAAACTCCACACAGTCAGTCGCCTGAGTCGGGAATTGAACCCGGGTCTCTGGCGCTGCGAGGCAGCAGTGCTAACCACTGTGCCACCGTGCCGCCCACAAATCTGCTGATCTGCTGTGCTTTTCCAGACTACACTCTCAACTCATATATATCTCTCCTATCGTGTGGATTCCAAAACTGCATATATCTAGCTGTGGCCTAACCAGTATTTAAACAGTTCCAGCATAACCTCCCTGCTCTTAAACTCTGTCTGAGTTGGGATAAACAGATAATGCTTAAATTTGATGAGGCACTGGGACCAGGCTCAAAGATGCTAAAGGAAGAAAGAATGTGGGAATTGACGACAGTGTTTCAGTCTTGCCACATTCAGGGGAGGTACTAGACAACTGGAGAACTGCAAACAATGCACCCGCTTTCAAAAAAAAGTTTATAAAGATCAGCCCAACAATTATGGTCCAATTATTTAACATCATTGGTGGGGAAATTTCTGGAAACAATTACTTGGGATAGAATGAACAGGTGAATGGAAATAATGTGGGTGGATAAGAAACACTCACAACAGATATCTTAAGAGGAAGTCATGTTTCATTAACTTGCTGGAGTTTTTTGAAGAGTTAACAGAGGGTCAATGAGGGTTAATGCTGTCCATGTGGTAAACATGGACATCCATTTGATACAGTGCCACACAACAGACTTGAGAATAAACGTACAGCTCAAAAGGACATCGACAAGTTGGGGGAGTGGGCAAATATGTGGCAGTGCAGAGAGGTATGAGAATTTGATAGGAGGAACATGGAGACAGAATATAAAATAATGGGCAAAATTCAAAAGGAGATACAGGAACAAGGGGATCTGGGTGTTTACTGACATAAATTATTAAGAATGCAAGGACAGGCGGAGAGAGCTGTTGATACATTATACCGTACCTTAGGCTTCATTAATAAGGCCTTAGAACACAGAGATTATGACTACCTTGTATAAGTTACTACTTAGATGATAGAATATAAAATAATGGGCAAAATTCAAAAGGAGTTGCAGGAACAAGGGGATCTGGGTGTTTACTGACATAAATTATTAAGAATGCAAGGACAGGTGGAGAGAGCTGTTGATAAATTATACCGTACCTTAGGCTTCATTAATAAGGCCTTAGAACACAGAGATTATGACTACCTTGTATAAGTTACTAGTTAGATGATAGCTGGAGTATTATGTATAGTTCCGGTATCACATTATCGAAAGAATATGAATGCATTTGAAAGAGTGCAACAGTGCCTTACAAGAATGGTTCCAGGATTGAGAAATTTCAGTTATGAGGTTAGGTGGAGAAGTTAGGACTGTGGTCCCTGGATAGAACACCAAGAGGAGATATGATAGACACATTTAAGGTCATAAGGGGGCTGGACAAAATAGCAATATGTTATCGATGTTTGGTTGTTGATCTGGCACATTGATCAACTCAATGTTTGGGGAAAATAGGACATAGTGTTCTCAGAAAGAATGGCAACTACCTGCGAGGGGGAAATGGTTATCCTGACATCATGAGGAGTTGCCCCATAGTCATCGGACATAAAGATTATGGAAAGTGTAAGATTCTAGACTCTAGCAATAAAGTATACAAAAGGTGCTCAGGGTTAATGGCAGTCCCTATCAGGGATCTAGCACCTTCTGAACATTCCATACTTATGGCTAGATAAGCTGATTGTGAACCTCCAAACTCTAACAAGGGGAGAGTTAACTTGAGCAGCAGTGCATATATCCTGATTTATCTCTGTAATACTAGAAGAAACAGCAGGCTTAAAAGCATAAAAAAAGGAAAAGAATAGGCCATTCAGCCCTTTTGGGCCTGCACCACCAATCAATATGATCATTTTGATCGTTCAACTCAATGGCCTGTTCCTGCTTCCTCCCCGTGCCCTTTGATCCTTTTAGACCTAAGAGCTATATCTAGTTCTTTCTTGAAAGCATTCAATGTTTTGGCCTCAAGGACTGTCTCTGCGGAGAATTCCAGAGACTTCCCGCTCTCTGGGTGAGGACATTTCTCTTCAGCTCACTACGATCTGCTGAAGGTGTTCAGACCACTCTCTGATGATGATGCTCCTGAGCTGTTGCAGCAGGATATCTTCAGACATAACTTGGTAAATCTGCTCTGCTTGGCTAAAATCAAAATAAAAGAGATCAATGTGGAGACTATCTTCTATCTTAAATTCGACAACAGCTACTTGTAAGACAAGAAGAATGTTTTTGTTTTTAGGTGGAATTGAAAGTCTGTAAAGAGTATCAGGAATTGTTATCTGTGAGGCTGGGTTATATCATAATTCAAGATCATACACTTAAATCTCTGCATGAAATTTTATTTTAATTGGATAAGTGATCTTTGATCATTTTGACTTTTGTTACAATAACCTGAAAGTGCCCATTTATTCACTGATCCTCAGAAAAGTATAAAGAGGTACCTATTGACACCAGTGTGGCAGTAAGTTCATTGAAAGTTGTTCTAATGTGTCTCTCTATCAATAAATAGAGAAGTGATTGTCTAGTGGTATTATCACTGGACTTTCATTCAGAAGCCTAGATAATGTACTGGAGGCCATGATGTGGCAGATCATGGAATTTGAACTCAACCAAAATCTGGGATTAGCAGTCTAATAATGACCATGCACCACTGTCAATTATAGTCATAGGGTCATAGACTCATTGCTAGAAAAACCTATCTAATGTCCTTTAAGGAAAGAAACTGCCATCCTTACCTGGTCTGGCCTAGATGTAACTTCAGACCCACAGCAATGTGGCTAACTCTTAACTGACCTCTGGGCAATTAGGGATGGACAGTGTCATCCTCATCCCATGAATGATTTTTTAAAAAATCTAAACATTGAAATCTGGTCTCCACCTTCACTTTCTGGCTGTGAACTTAGTAGCAAAGGATAGTTCCCTAAAAGTTAAGGTTTGAACCTAAAGAATGATCCTTTTTTAAAATAAAAAGAATAGAAACTGAATAGCTTTCATGCAGAATGGTTGGAATCAAATGTGAATTGTTCAGCAATGATTGCCCACCAATGTTTTCAGAGTCTGACCAGGATCATGAAATCATAGAATCCCTACAGTGTGGAAGCAGGCCATTCGGCCCATCGAGTCCAAAGAGCATCCCACCCAGACCCATTCCCTCTACCCTAACCCTGTAACCCTGCATTTACCATGGATAATCCACCTAACTTGCACATCCCTGGATAATTTAGCATGGTTGATCCACCCTAACCTGCACACCTTTGGATGGAAGAACTAGTGGAATTGTGCGCACCAGTTATATCCCTACCAAGGAGGAAAGCATTATGGTATTTGGAATTATCAGCTCCTAAAAAACAGAAATCCAGAAACAAAGCATTTTGTGAAAACAAAAGGATGGTTTGAGCTCCTGAACCAAACTTCATGGAACTTGCCAGAAAGTTTACCAATTGGCTACCTACAAGGTATGATCCAACTTTGATCAGTTTCAAAATGCAGATTATCATTATTCCATGAAGGAACTTTAACAGCCTGAATAAAAGATTGTAAAAATCCAACTTGGACACATTCACAGCTCACATTTAAAACGTCTGGATTATGTGGAAATGTCACATATGGACCCGGTCCTAACTAGTGCTCGGTTCTCGAAAGGAGACTTCTATTTTAGCAGATGTCTTCTGCCTTGAAGAAATTTCCAAGGAGGCAAACATTTCCAGCAGCTTTGATGAGCTAAACGGCACATCCCACTGTGCTATAAAGGCTGGAGGTTTCACTCACTGCACTGTTTCTAGATCACCCAGATACAGGAAATAGCTGCCAGGTCAAAGAAGCATAAACAGAAAGACAGAGGATGACAGGACCTTTAGACTATCTGGGTATTACAATAGATGGAGCAGCAAATGAATTCCAGGAATGATACGACAACCACCACAGGATCCTTCAGGTATGAGTCAATACTGAAGTTATGTTGAACTTCCCAAAACAGAGTAATAGGTATTTCCTCAAAGTGACTATATGAAGCAGAGAGTTAGCTGGATGCAAGAGTTTTAAAAAAGTGATTTATAGAATTCAGGCATCACTTGGCTAGGCTAATATATATTGCCCAGAGGCACGAGTCAAGCACATTGCTGTAGATTTGGAACTAGATCAGGGCAAGGGCAGCAGTTTCCTTCCCGAAGGGGCAGCTGTAATCCAAATGAGTTATTAGAATTTTTATTGAATTCAAATGACACCATCCAGCACGGCTGATTGGAATCTAGATCCCCCAATCATTACCTGGGTCTCTGGATTAATAGCCGATCATGAATACCACTAAGACATTGACTTCACTTTGCAAATGAGGATAATGATCAGTCTGAAGGAATTGTCCTAATTACAAGATGTTTTATTCTGGTGCAGAATGGTTTAACTATGCATTCATTTCACTGTAGATAATAATAGCACCCTGGCTGTATGATGCTAAATGTTTGCTGCACCTCAACATGAAACAGATTGATTCAAATATTATCCTGGTCCCATCAGAAATATGACGAGGGAGTAGGAACTTTATACTTCTTTCAGCTTCAGAGATGACAATGAATTAAGGTTATTAAAAAAAGTGATGTTTCCAGGTGATGTAGTAGGAGTAATTTTTGTTATTAATGCTGATGATGTCTCTACGTTGTCTTGCTACTGAAAAGCGGAAAAACAAATCTCAACATGGAGCATAATAAAACAATTGAAATGTCAGTGGATCTACGGTTTAAAATATTTTCTAATTAACCTGGCAATACATTTTGCATCTTTCACAAGTGGAGTGGTGAGATTCTCACTCAATGGGGTAAGATGCCAATTGATAGTCATTATTGACAGCTAAATGCATAGTTAATGGCCTCATTAATATTTAGACATCTGTCTTACTAAACTCAGTGAACAAGCTAGACATCAGCAAAACAGTAGGAAACCAGAATGAGTAACTGGAAGATTCAGCTCACTGCTTGATCTGAACTGCTTGATCACGTTGGCAGCATCTCAAGAAATGATTAACAGGCACCAGCCAAATGCACTCCCTCCTCCACTGCCATTGGTATCTACCATCAGTCAAGCATCATGGCCACCCTGGAACTGTGCTCTGGAAGTACAGACCTGTGTTGCAGGGCACAGTAACAAGTTGCTTTGAGAAGCTGCACTTTGTGGATAGGAACAGGCACCCAGCTCACAGACTGGAGCTCAAGGTTGTTTCTTTGCTCTCTCTCAGCGGTGGCTGCCTTCACACCTAGCTGCATGACGACAGTATCCCTGCCTCAGCTTGCAGTGCCAAGGAATACAACCACAGAAAGCAGCCAGCTGCCCCTAGCCACAGGGACTGGCATCTTGCTGTATGGCAGTGTGCTATCGCCATCTGGTCCATGTGCGTCCAGTGAATGCATGTGCAGCAAGCAGGGTAGCCGTGGCTCAAAATCTCCTGGAGCTGTCCTCAAAGTAGTCTACAGCAGCCACTGAGAGGTACACATTCCTGGCACAATAGTCAAGGGCAACTCCTTCCAACCACTCAAGGGCACTAGACAAACTCAGGCAACTGGTGAAGGGGCGCTTAGTCACATATATGAGCGTTCCCTCACCTCTCAGAGGCCTCTCTGCCCTGTTAAGGGCTGCCTTCCCCTGTAAGTTGGGGAATGAATGAGATGATTATGGATGGCATGGCCGTTACTGCTGATCCACATTGAGGATTGAGGGGACAGCCTGGAGGCCATGAAGGATTAGTGGTGAGGGGGTAGGAAGAGCAGATGAGAGAATTCATTTCAGGCAACAATGAGGATGGCGAGATCCAAGCCTTGGTGGGAGATGGATGCAGAGCAGAGATGGAGTGCGTGTACGGTGGCAGAGGGAGGAGGGTTGATCCTGACCCTAGCGAAATGATGGTCATTGACCTTCTTTCTGAATTGTTGGCTGCTTCTTCAGACCTTGCAGATGGCACTGACCCAGATGAACCTTGAAGTAGACTGTCCGGATCTTGTGGTACAAGTTTTGTTGGTGACCTTCTACGCAGAGGGTGCCTCGCCTTTACAGCAGCCCCTTCACCAGGCCTGTTGGAGAAAGTCAGTGCCATCTTCCCCTTCTCCACCAATCTGTCCATCTATGTGCAGGGCAGCTTTGGGTAGTCACAGAATGATTCTGGACAGAGGACAAATAATCAAGCATGGAGGGAATTCTCTTAGAGATACTACTGACGTGGTCTGGTCATTTAGTACAAATACCTGACATGAATCTTCCAAGCATGTATTGCATAGGAAGTTGAAGATCAATAAATGGCAATCTGATCAAAAAAAGAAGGACTGCCTAAAATGGAATCTATGCAATGTGGCACTGGGCCATTTCTTATGATTCATTCACAGGATGAGAGCATCGCTGGCTGGGCCAACATTGATTGTCCATCCCTAATTGCCCAGAGGGTAGTTAAGAGTCAACCGCATTGCTGTGGGTCACATGTAGGTCCGTCCAGGTAAGAATGGCAGTTTCCTTTTCTAAAGGACATTAGTGAACTTGGTATGTTTTTCCTGACAATAACTCATTATCATTGTTGGAATCTTAATTCCAGATTTTTTTTATTGAATTCAAATTCTATCATCTATCATGGCAGGATTCAAACTCGGGTCCCCAGAATATTACCTGGGTCTCTGGATTAACAGACCAGTATTAATACCACGAGGCCATCACCTCCCTCAGAGAGAGCAGTGATCCTTAATGCTGGTGACAGGAAACCGTGTGAAATGTTTCACAACAACACAAAGTTTGAAGTAAATTGTATCCAACCAGCTGAAGAAAACAGAGCCAACAAAAACTGAGAACATCCAGCCTCTGGTAAGTAATGTTCAATGACCTGTAAGGGAGTGAAGATTCCTTGCATAAAACAGAATCACAATTAGATGAGCAGCAATAAGCTGGAAACATTGGAGATGAGTCACAAGCTCTCAGTGACAGTGATGGATGAACTGTACACAGTGTTTCCTCATAATTCTCAAAAGTCCCAATGTTTGAAGTGTTTGAACTGCTTTACATTGTCAAAGTATACAGGTTCTTCTTCTGCATTTTTTTTCATGGGATGTGGGTATAGCTGGCTAGGCCAACACCTTTTGTTCATCCCTAATTGCCCTTGAACTCTACACAGTCTGTCAACCAAATGCCCTACTTTTATATGACCTGCTTGCTTTGTGTGGATTACTTTGAACCATTCATAAACCTCATTCTTACTACGGGTTTGAATTGTCTGCTTTTCTCTCCGATTTTGTTGTAACTTTCCATTCACAGCTTCACTGTAATAGAGACAGGGTAAATGGCACATCAGCTCATGTTCATGGCACTACTTCAGAGCCAGGCAGGGACCAATTACTACAAATGAATATGATTATTGTGGACTGAAGGGCCCATTCTTGTGCTGTACAGTTCTATGTTTATGTTCTATCTGTTCTACCTAAGCTTTGGGAAATGACTGACTGGTTTGTAACGCTACCTTTGATGAAGGGCTCCTGCCCGAAACATCGATTTTCCTGCTCCTCAGATGCTGCCTGACCTGTTGTGCTTTTCCAGCACCACTCTAGTCTTGACTCTGATCTGCAGCATCTGCAGTCCTCACTTTCGCATTGACACTCTATCTAGCCCAGCTGACTGCTGATAAGTGGCCATAGCACTCAAGATCCTTATATCATCAGCACCCACATGACAATCATGACTCATAAGGGTGGCACAGATTCTCAGTGGTTAGCACTATTGCCTCACAGCACCACCAGGTTCAATTTCACCCTCGGGTGACTGTGTGAAGTTTGCACATTCCTCCTGTGGGTTTCTTCCTGGGTTTCCTTTGTGCTTTTTTTTCTGGTTTCCTCTCACAGTCCAAGGCTGTGCAGGTTATGTGGATTAGCCATGCGAAGTTGCCCGTAGTGTGCAGACTAGGTGACTTAGCCATGGGAAATGCATGGTTCTCGGGATAGGGTGGGGTAGAGAGGTGAAGATGTTTTGGGTCTGGGTGGGATGCTGTTCAGAAGGTTGGTGTGGACTCAATGGGCTGAATGGCCTGCTTCCTCACTGTAGAGATTCAGTGATCTCTGAGATTAACTGGTGACTCCATCCCACAGTTACAGATCTTACTTATTAACGTTTCTACATGACATTCACTTGTCAGAAGGTGTGATTTTTCAACACAAAAAGATGCATTTGATCCAACTAGTCAATGGCAGTGTTTACGGTTTACCCTATCAGTGTATGGCAGATGGAATGTGTTTTTTTAATGAGAGTTTGGAGTTTAAAAAGTCAGGGAGTCTTGTTTCAATTATACAGGGTATTGGTGACACCAGATATTGTCACCTTCCCTCTGGAGGGATACACTTGTATTCAAGATAGTTCAGAGAACATTGATAGTTGGTTCCTGGGATGAGGGGCTTTGTCTTCCAAGGCAAGGTTGAGAAGATTGGGCCTCGACTTGTTGAAGTTTTGAAGAATGAGCGTAGATCTTTGTGAAATATATAACATTCTAAACATGCCCAACAGAGCACCAAGAGGATGCTTCTTCATGTGGTCACAGATTCAAAATATAGAGTCTCTCATTTCTGAAGAGCAGGTTGTGAACTTTTGGGATTCTCTTCCTCAGGTTGTAGGAGATTTTGTTAGCCAGATGTTTGATTGACAGGGGATTGAAGGATTGCGGTTGGAGTGGGCAGGAGAGAGGCGTTAAAGCCACAGTTGGATCAGACATGACCTTCTTGGATGAGAAGGTTTGAGGCAAATGGTGTAATCCTGCTGAGGTTTTTATAGCTTTTTAATTCTTTCATTCTATCTCGCCCTAACTATCTCATGTGGTTGTGAGTTCACATTCTCCCCGCTCTCTGAGTGAAGACATTTCCTTGAATTCCTTGTTGGATTTATTATTGACTATTTGACAATGAGGCCTCTGACTGTGGATTCCTTTATGCTTTCAGCGTCTTACAGAGATAGCAGTACAAACCCGTGTCAAGGAGGTTGAACTTATCACTGCTCTTCACTCCTGACACAGGGTAACTTTTGACCTCATCAGACTGAATTCACATTACAATTCAAACTTTGCTTTAAATTGAAACTGCTCAGATGTACACTTTAAGCAGGGAGTACTATAGGTTAAAGGTTATGGCTGAATTGTGGAATAATTGCTTTGGAACCAAACTCAACCCAGTACGACCAAATTGCTTGTGTAAAGAAATTTAATGTACAAATACAGGGTGAGAAATTCACCCATTTTCAGACATTAAAGGGACTATGAAGAACCAAAACAGAATAGAGATTTATATTAAGCTTGAAAATAATGTAGTTCAAACAGAAGCTAGTGTCTTAAATCTAAATATATGAAGCTTTGAGGGGCTATGGTGAATTGGGAAACTATTTTATATGGTATGACGGTAGACAGGAAATAGCTAACATCTGAAAAGCTAATAATTACTTTACATCAAAATTACATTCCTTTTAACATACAAAAAAAAACCCAAAAAGAAATGTGTTTCAACTGTGGCCAATGAAAGAATTCAAGGATTATATTAAATCAAAGATATGATGCAGAGCTGGGCTGAGGAGTGGCAGATGGAGTTCAATCCTGTCAAGTGTGAGGTTGTCCATTTTGGAAGGACAAATAAGAATGCGGAATACAGGGTTAACGGTAGGGTTCTTAGTAAGGTGGAGGAGCAGAGGGATCTTGGGATCTATGTTCATAGATCTTTGAAAGTTGCCACTCAGGTGGATAGAGCTTGAAAGAAGGCCTATGGTGTATTAGCGTTCATTAGCAGAGGGATTGAATTCAAGAGTCGTGAGGTGATGTTGCAGCTGTACAGGACCTTGGTTAGGCCACATTTGGAGTACTGTGTGCAGTTCTGGTCGCCTCACTTTAGGAAAGATGTGGAAGCTTTGGAGAGGGTGCAGAGAAGATTTACCAGGCTGTTGCCGAATGGAGAATAGGTCGTAAGAGGATAGGTTGAGAGTGCGAGGCCTTTTCTCATTGGAACGGCGAAGGATGAGAGGTGGCTTGATAGAGGTTTATAAGATGATCAGAGAAATACATAGAGTAGACAGTCAGAAACTTTTTCCCTGAGTACAACAGAGTGTTACAAGGGGATATAAATTTAAGGTGAAGGGTGGAAAGTACAGGGGGGATGTCAGGGGTAGGTTCTTTACCCAGAGAGTGGTGGGGGCATGGAATGCGCTGCCTGTGGGAGTGGCAGAGTCAGAATCATTGGTGACCTTTAAGCGGCAATTGGATAGGTACATGGATAGGTGCTTAAGCTAGGACAAATGTTTGGCACAACATCGTGGGCCGAAGGGCCTGTTCTGTGCTGTATTGTTCTATGTTCTATGTTCAAAGGAAGAGGTGAAGTAATTTGACAAAAAAAAAGAAAGTACAAGGATTGGGAGGATTTGTAAATTCTGCAAACAAGGAAAATGAAAAATATTAAATGGAAAATAGAATATGAGAGTGAACCAGCAAATGAATAAAAATATATTGTAAAGGCTTCTCTATGAAATTAAAAATGAAAAACAAATCTGAAACAAATTCCCATTACAAGTAGAGTCAAGAGAATTTACAATGGAGAATAAAGAAATAGCAGAGAAACTAAACAACCACTTTGTTCACTGAGGAAAAAATAAAAATAAAACTTTCAAGAAAATAGAGAATTTAGAGATTAATATAAAAGAGGAACTGCTAAAAAAAGTACAGGAGAAATTAATGGGACTTTAAAGTGGATAAATCCCCAAGACCTGATGCTTTACATGCCAGAATGTTGAAAATGTTGGTTGTGGCGATATTGGAGGTTATCTTTTGAAATCCTATAGATTCTGGAGCAGCCCTGGTAAATCGAAAAGTGACAATGTAACTGCACTGTTTAGGAAAGCGGGGAGTGAGAGCTACAGATGGTTAGCTTAAGGTCAGTCATAGGGAAAATGCTAGAATCTGTGATAAAGGATGCAATAGCAGGACACTTACAAAATGATGCACAAATTGACCAGAGGCAGTAAGGCAGGCAATGGCCTAGTCGTATTATTGCTGAACAATTAATCCAAAGACCCAGGAAACTTTCTGGGGTCATGGGTTTGAATCTTGCCATGGATAATGGTGGAATTTGAATTCAATAAACATTTGGAATTAATGACAACCATGAATCCATTATCGATTGTCTGGTTCACTATCATTCTTTACGGAAGGAAACTGCCATCCTGGTCTGGTCTACATGTGACTCCAGACCCACAGTAATGTGGTTGATTCTTAACTGCCCTCTTGGGGATGGGCAATAAATGCTGGTCTCTCCAATGATGCCTACATCTTATGAATGAATGCAAACAAAATGGGTTTTTGATGAGAAATTCACATTTAACAAACTTATTGGAGCTTTTTGAGACTGTGGCAACAAAATAGTTAAGGAGAATTGGAATATGTGGTATATTTAGATTTTCAGAAAGCTTTTGATAAAGACCTAAATGAGAGGTAGTACGTAAAATTAGAGAACGTGAGATTAGGAAGTATATACTTAAAAATTATACTGCTCCACAGCTACCTGATGGAGGAGCAGTGCTCCAAAAGCTAGTGCTTCCAAATAATCCTGTTGGACTATAACCTGTGCTGTGTGATTTTTAACTTTGCCCACTTCAGTCCAACACTGGCACCTCCACATCGAAGTATATACATTCACACATGTATTGGGACATAATTTTACACCACACACTGGCACCTCCACATCGAAGTATATACTGGCATAGATTGAGACCAGATAATTGACAGAAAACACAAAGTAGGAATAAATGGATCATTTTCAGGTTGCAGCCCTAGCTATTCATAATCTAGATCAATGTTTTGGATGTGAGAATTGAAAAGGTGAGACTAACCCTTATTTCCTCTTTAATCACACGAGTCTCAGGTTTCTGTCTTTAAATGTTTATTCATGCATGTATGGGAGATGTAAATATCCAAGAATAGAGTACAATTTAAATCTTCATTGCAAAATAGAGGTCTTATACAATTTTTACACATAACACGTTTCCAATCAAAAGATTATACATTTACTTACCCACGTATATTTACTCTTTGTCAATCATGTTCACATAGTTTACATTCCAAGTTTATGCACATGACTATATTATCCAATAAAGTTCAAACTAATAGGCATGACTATAATATCCAATCATATCATTGCATAGTCACATCTTCGAGCTGTAAATACACCTTCCAACTGTAGGTACACATTACAGACAGCAACAGAGGGTCAATGCTTCCCTGTGTGTTCCTCATTTGGTTTTTGGTTTCACGTCCTGGACAGAATTTGGATATGGATTTGCTGAGCATCTTCATCTACCTCTCAGCCTTATACACTGAATCCTGACCAAGGATAGGAACTCGCACATCCAGAGCCCACACAGTTTCAGGAGGTGCTGCAGGGGTTTGGATAAAAGGACCCCCAGGTATCTTTAGAACGCCATTCAAGTGCCTTTGATTCTCCAAGCAAGAACTATGAAGTTGCTGGTATTATTTGATTCATGGTTGGAACCTGGATGATGGATGACAAGGCATCGAGCCCAATATCACATCCCTTCCTGCCAAAGTTCCTCTGGTATTTCTCTGATGTTCAGCCCAGTAGCCAAATGTTCCTGGTGTCACCATGAAGCAGAAATGACATATGCATTTCTGAAGGGTATAATACACTACCATGAGTACACAGCAAAGGATGTACCATAATGTCATGCATAAAGATAAAATTGCCTGAGCCTTACCAGACAGTAGGCTACTCTTGTATTAGAGAGAAGTGGTAGAACCAGAGGGTCACCTCATCTCAGGCAAGGGGTGAGGTTGAGAAGGAGAGTCCTTCATGGTAATCTCAGCTAGTGCAGGAAATGAGCCCACGCTGTTGGCATCAACTAACCAGCTGGCCAGCAACTAAGCAAACTAACCCCCACATGTAATGAGTGCAAAGTGAAGAGTATAGGTTTCTATAATGAATGCACAGTGAAGGGGATATCCCTATATATTGAGTGCACAGATGCAGTTGTGAAAACGCTTATTTTCTTTCACTAAGCAGACACTACCAATCTTACCACAGCACTGGCTGAAGTAACCAGAGAGATGGGGAATGCTCCTTAATTTCATGTGGTGTACATTACTCCCTGCAGTGTCCAGTGAGTCAGAATAAATCCATGACAAATAAACTCTCATAACTGGAGATTATTTTTGTTACTCTCTATAGTTTATTATGGAATCCCTACAGTGTGGAAACAGGCAATTTGGACCAATAAGTCCACACTAACCCTCCAAAGAGACATCCCATTGACACCCAGCCCTACATTCCCCATTGTTAATTCACTAGCCTGCACACTATCACCATTCCACCCAGCCTGCACATAGAGAGAGGTACAGCACGGAAACAGACCCGTCGGTCCAACTCGTCCATGCTATCTTTGGACTGTGCGAGGAAAGCAGGGCACCTGCAGGAAATCCACTCAGATCCTGGGAGAATATGAAATTTCCTTATAGCCTGTCACCCAAGGGTGGAATGGTACCCAGATCCTTGATGCTATGAGGCAACACTGCTAACCACTGAGCCACCGTGTCACCCCGTATCAGGCATTGGCTTGTCAGGTTGAGTAAAATCACGCAGGTGATAAATTCTGGAGATCAATACTTGGAAGAAAATATAGAATTGGCATGAATGTGTATGTATCTGGATTGATTGAATCCCAACCCATCCATTCTGTAATGACTCCCAAACCACTAACATAGGAACGATTGTCTATGTATGACAGTTTCACAGTAATCACCTTCCCCTTCACCCTCCACAGTTTCCTCTTCCTCTTGATTGATCAGTTAAAGTTAAACTGAAATGGGGACAACTGAATCAAAACACTCCTTGGATTCAGAACACTTCCTCACCCTCTGTTTTCTTTTGTCTATTTTATCCAACTCCCAACATAGGAAATATGATTTTCTCCCCTCTTTCTGTCAACTGGTAAACCTATTTTCTCCTTTATTTTAATAAGGTTGAAAGAAATGCAGAAACTCAGGAGGTTTGTTCAAGGTTTGAGTGATAATGAAATGCTGCCATTTAATTGATGTGATGGGGAAGAGCAGGAGATATTCTGACATTGTTCAAGCTGAAGGATGCAAGATAGATGTTTATTGCTATGCAAGAATGTGGTTTTTGTGGGAGCACAGTAATATTAAGGAAAATGTGGAAGGGAAGACTAATAGACTTTGTTCCAGTCTCTGTCACTTGATCAACCTACTGCTGACTGCATCCCTGTTGACCTGGGAAATGGAACACTATCAGAAAGATTTTGTCGACCCATGAATCATACTCGAGAAACAAAAACAGACAGTAATGATACAGCAACCCTGTATCAGCTCAGGACTGCTCAGAAACCAGTCAAGCCAGTGGACGTATCCCAGAGAGATTAATCTTGAAGCAATGGCAGAGTTAGTGAGATGACTCTGTGCCCCTGCCCTGCAGTGTGGCCTCCACAAGTCTGAAACCTCATTGGCTTTCTTCCCCACCAGGGTCTGACCTCCTCAGCAATCCCACCTCCACAGTGTGTGCCCTATCAGCTTCGGGGCCGAGATTAATTCCCATCTCAATTGGTTGACATGTTACAAATGCGATGCATTCAATACGTTTGTCCAGTTTCAACCCCATTCTGATGAATGACATTCATTTGGCATGAATTAGATTGGGCAGCTCCATTCTGACACTTGGGGTAGAGAGAAGGAGCTTTCTCTGCAACTAACTGTTGTTGCAAGCTTACCAGTAAATGGAGTAATTTTCCTTCAGTGTTTCATTGCACCGTTTAATTAGCGAAGTCTGTATGTGAGAGGGAGAACATTCAGTAGCTTTCATGTGGGACCTAGTGTCAATGATACATGCATCACGATTAATTCATGGTGGTGGCTGATGTGCTATTGGCTGACAGCCCTTCTTTAGCAATGTGGTGAAGGAGAGGAGGTAAGAAATAGCGAAAGGAATGCCCCCCCCACCCGCCCCACCGAGCCTGCTGCACCACTCAAACAATACTATATTCCAACACCACTTTCCCTACTGGATCAAAAATCAAAATGTGTAATTATACCTAACAACGGAGCACCAAAACCCTCTGGGGTGAGAAATTCCAAAGATTCCCAATCCAGGTCCTTGGGGAATCCAGATCCCCGCCAGATATCACTCTTAAAGCGCAGAGCCACCATGGCACTGCCCATGATGCTGATCATTCCCTGACGTACATTACAATATGGATCCACAGATGCTACAGACTTTCTTTAGTACTTGGATAACATGGTGTCTCAGTGGTTATCACTGCAGCCTCACTGCGCCAGGTACCCGGGTTCAATTCCAGCCGATGTGTGGAGTTTGCACATTCTCCCCATGTCTGTGTGGGTTTCCTCCAGGTGCTCCGGTTTCCTTCCACAGTCCAAAGGTGTGCAGGTTAGGTGGATTGGCCAAGCTAAATTACCCATAGTGTACAGGCTAGGTGGTTGGAAGGATAAGATAGGGGTCTGGGTGGGATGCTCTTTGGAGGGTCGGTGTGGGCCCATTGGGCTGAATGGTCTGTTACCACAGTGTTGGGATTCTGGTTCAGTTTCTGCTTTTATCTTGAAATGTAAAGTTGAATGTACACGCATGTGAGGGGCTGCATTTTGGTAAGATAAATCAGGGCAGGACTTATAGACTTAATGGTAAAGTCCTGGGGGGTGTTGCTGAACAAAAAGAGTGAGGGATGCAGGTTCATAGTTCCTTCAAAGTGGTGTTGCAGGTAGATAGGGTAGTGAAGAATGGATTTAGCATGCTTTATCAGTCAGTGCATTGAATACAGGAATTAGGAAGTCGTGTTGTGACTGTACAGGACATTGGTTAGGCCACTTATGGATTAGGCGAAAGTGAGGACTGCAGATGCTGGAGATTAGGGTTGAGAGTGTGGTGCTGGAAAGGCACAGCAGGTCAGGCAACATCCGAGGAGCAGGAAAATCATCAGGTTTCCTGATGAAGGGCTTTGGCCTGAAACGTCAATTTTCCTGCTCCTCGGACGCTGCAAGACCTGCTGTGCTTTTCCAGCACCACACTCTCCACTTTTGGAATATTATGTGCAATTCCGGTCTCCCTGCTGTTGGAAGGATGTTGAGAAACTTGAAAGGGTTCAGAAAAAAATTTTTAAGGATGTTGCCAGATTTGGAGGATTTGAGCTACAGGGAGAGGCAGTAGAGGCTGGGGCTGTTTTCCCTGGAGCGTCGGAAGCTGAGGGGTGACCTTATAGAGGTCTATAAAATCATGTGGGTCATGGATTGGATAAATAGACAAGGTCTTTTCCCTGGGCGGGGGAGTCCAGAACTAGATGGCATCGGTTTAGTGTGAGAGGGGAAGGATTTAAAAGGGACCCAAGGGTCAACTTTTTCATGCAAAGTGTCGTGCATGTGAATGAGCGAATGAGCTGCCAGAGGAAGTGGTGGAGGCTGGTACTATTACAACATTTAAAAGGCATCTGGATGGGTGTATAATAGGAAGAGTTTAGAGGGATATGGGCCAAATGCTGGCAAATAGGACTAGATTAATTTAAGATATCTGTTCGGCATAGATGCGTTGGACCGAAGGATGTGTTTCCATGCTGTACATCTCAATGACTCGAAGTGAACATTCAGAGTACATGTCTGAGCAGTGTGCTGACAGTGAATCTATGAATGGGTGAATTTCTATGGCAGGTGGGACTTGAATTGGGGCTTCTGTGCCCAAGGCTAGGAACATCAGAACACCCCTTAGATATACCATTGCATTCACTTCAAGATTTGAAACTGCATGGGAAAACTCCAAGAGATTTTAAATCCACCCACAGCTATATTTTTATGTATTTTCAATTGAAACTTCATGTTGAAATAAATTAACAAAATAGATATGGCTTTTCACATTTTTGTCTGTAAATGTAATTTTAGTTTTAGATTGTTTTATGGAAAATGCAAGTTCCTGGAACAGAGCAAAGGCTAAGAGAAGCGCATGCTATCTATATGTATGAAAACGCAGTCATAGTGTCTCTAGGTATTTAAAGAAAAAGAAGCAATAACAAAGTGAATGATTGTTCCAAAGCAAGCGAGTCTTGGGAATTCATCAAGGAAAATAAAGAGATGATGGCTCAATTGAATGGGCATTTTGCAATACTCCTCAGGGCATAAGTAACATCCCAGAAATAGGAAATGGAGGAGAGAGAAAAACTCAAGAAAATTATGCCCTCACCAGGGAAGTGGTGCTGAGCAGGTTGTTGGAGCTGTGGGCTGACAAGTCTTAGTGCTCTCATAGACTCCACTCCAAACTTCAAACGAAATGGCTAATGAAACAGTTGATATGGTATGGGAGCAGTGTACTGATATGGACATAAAACTAAATTAAAACCAAAAGAACTGCAGATGTTGTTAATCAGAAACAAAACCAGGAATTGCTAGAAAAGCTCAGCAGGTTTGTCAGCATCTGTGGAGAGCAATCAGAGTTAACGTTTCAGATTGAGTGACCCTTCCTCAGAACCTGACCTGAAACGTTAACTCTGATTGCTCTCCACAGATGCTGCCAGACCTGCTGAGCTTTTCTAGCAATTTCTACTTTTGTTTGAGGATAGATAACTAGTTTGCAGACAGGAAACAAAAATTAGGAAGAAATGGCAGACAGTGACTAGCGGGGTGCCGCAGAGACCAGTGTTTGGACCCCAGCTATTCACAATATATATTAATGATTTAGATGAGGGAACTAAATGTAAATTTTGCAGACAACAAAAAGGTGGGAGAGTGAGCTGTGAGCAGGATACAGAGATCCTTCATTGTGATTTAGACAACTTGAGTGAGCAGGCAAATGCATGGCAGATACAGTATAGTGTGGGTAAATGTGAGATGATCCACTTGATTAAGAAAAACAGAAGAGCAGACTATTATCTCAAAGGTGATAGATTGGGAAAGGGGGAGGTGCAGTGAGACCTGGCTCCCCTTGTACACAGTCACTGGAAGGAAGTGTGCAGGTGCATCAGGTGATGAAGAAGGTAATTAGTATGTTGGCCTTCAGAATGAGAGGATTCAAGTACAGGAGCAGGGATGCAAAATGTGTTTTTATGCCCGAAACGTCGATTCTCCTGCTCCTTTGATGCTGCCTGACCTGCTGCGCTTTTCCAGCAACACATTTTTAAGCTCTGATCTCCAGCATCTGCAGCCCTCACATTCTCACAGGAACAGGGATGCCTTGCTTCAGTTGTACACAGCCTTGGTGAGACCACACCTGGAGCATCGTGTACAGTTTTTTGGTCTCCTTATCTGAGGAAGGGTGTTCTGGTGTTGGAGGGAGTGCAGTAAAGCTTTAGCAGTCTAATTCCTGGGATGGCAGAACTGACACCAGAAGAGATTGGATTGGTTAGGACTGGAGTGCAGACGAATGGGGCAGAGGGTGGGGGGGAGGTGGGGAATCACATACAAAGCCATAAAATTGCAACAGGAGCACACAGGGTAAACACAGGGAGGATGTTCCCCATGACTAGGGAGTCCAGAACCAGGGGATACTGTCTAAGGATATGGAGCAGGCCATTTCGGACTGAGATGAGGAGAAATGTCTTCACCCAGAGGGTGGTGAGCCTGTGGAATTTTCTGCCACAGAAAATGGTTCAGGCCAAAGCATTGCATGTTTTCAAGTTCTTAGGACTAAAGGGATCAAAGGTTATGGAAGAAAGTAGGAACAGGATACTGAGTTGGATGATCAGCCATGATCATATTGAATGGTCTGAAATAGGCTACTCCTGCTCCTATCTACTATGTTGGTTTCAATTTTCCAAAATTCCCTAGATTCAGAGAAAGTTCCATTAGATTGGAAGACTCCTTGAAACAGCATCAGGAATGCGAGTGCCAGATGCCACACTCCACCAAGCAAGAGGGACAGCTTACTACAAGGGACTAAGTTTGGTGGAGGAACCATGGGAATGACCCTGCCTGGGTAAGAGGCATGGTCGATGCGAGATTAGGAGCAGTAATATATAAAGTTCAGGCAGGAGTGACGGTCCTGAACAAGCCCATAGACCACATGAAAGCAGTGACCTTGCAAATGGTGTGGGAGCAAAAACGAAACAGTCACAAAGGCTGTCAGAACCCATGGGTTCTCCTTCTGAATCTGAGATGGACGCAGCAGATCTCACTGCATTGATGCCTCAGCCACTGGAAGAAGAGAGTGCATTTCTCCCGAGGTGCTCCAGGCGCAAAAGCATGCCCATTACCAGCACAGTGTCAGTTGAACCTGACCTGCTGACAAAAACCCCCAGGGGGCACTACAGGGAAAAGGACTAACCTATGTCCTCAGATTAATACAGTGAGGGATGCAGTGATTGTAATGAGGTTAGCGAGGTTACATGTGAATTCTCCGTAATAGTTCACCAGCCCAAGGAAAGATCTAAGCTCGGGTACAGATGTGGGATCTGGGACACCTTTGATCACCCTCACTTTATCTTCCAACGGGTGTAACCTAGTCTTGTTAACTATTGGGTCTCACATATTTCCAGTCTAAGGCATGCATGCACCTGGGAGAAACATCTAACAACTATTTCCAAGTTCTCGAAGTGCTCCAAGCACTCAGAGCCAAATGTTAGAGTGAACAGAATCTAATACCCTGGTCCAATCAGGGACGCTTGGCTGACAGATAAGAACAGGAGTGTCAGGGGAGTTCTGACATTCTAAGATCTGGCTCTAAGGAAGATAGATCAGTGTCAAGAACTCTCTGCGTGTAAATAAAGGGTGACTTGGTGTTAGGTTATCGGTCGCTGTGGAGTTATGTCAGTCACCTTACATACTAGAGGCTGTTTGGTGGGGTGTAGTGGGGGGAAGAGGGGGTGGACTTGGGCACGCCCAGATAGACAGGATGGGGGCAGCTCCAGGGTGCACAGGAAGGGCTAACACGAAGAGGATTTGGATGTTAATGGTCGCACTGACACTTTGAGTGGAGGCGGGCAGCGACTTGCCTACCTGCCAAGAACTGATCAGTGTTGCCTTCCCAACGTGCTGGAATTCAAGGGTATGCAAAGTGACGGGAAATGGTTGCAATCAGACTGGGAGTGGGCAGGGTAAGTATCTTAGTCACCAGCAGTAGGCCATTCAGCCCATCCAGCTTGCCCCATCATTCTGTGCGGTTTTGGCTGATCAAACAATTCAACAGCTTTTACCCAACTCTATGCCCCTGTTTGCCACTGGTAATCAGAGATGTATCAATCTCAACCTCAATCATACCCAATGATTGTGAGCACCCACAATCCTCTGGGGGAGACAATTAAAAAGAATTACGACCCCTGAGAAAAGAAACTCCACATCTCAGGCCTACATTCTCCCCGTGTCTGCGTGGGTTTCCTCCGGGTGCTCCGGTTTCCTCCCACAGTCCAAAGATGTGCGGGGCAGGTGAATTGGCCATGCTAAATTGCCCGTAGTGTTAGGTTAAAGGGGTAAATGTAGGGGTATGGGTGGGTTGCGCTTCGGTGGGTCGGTGTGGACTTGTTGGGCCGAAGGTCCTGTTTCCACACTGTAAGTAATCTAATCTAATCTAATCTCAGGCCTATGTGGCACGTCCTCATTGTTAAACCGTGCCTCCCTAGTTTTAGGTTCCTCAAACAAAGAGCAAATATCTTCCCTACATCTACCCTCTCTATCTTCCAGAGTACTTTGTAGGCTTCAATGAAATCACATCTCATTTGCCAAGACCGTAGTGAATATGGGCCTATCTTTCTTTGTAGGACAATCCCCCATATCCCACGGCAGAATACATCACCCAGTGTATACTTCGCTTGCCTTGTGTCTAATGCTGCAGCAGGCTCTCAACACAGACTCTGATCAATAGCATTCCCAGTTTAGACATTGCATTGAGCATAAGGCTGCCACAGTTACATTTGGGATCACACATTGATACTTTGTGCACAAGCACAGTGCAAAATCAATCACTTTTAGAACAACATGAGGCTTTATTTAAAGCCCAATTTCACCTGAAATAGCCAATAGTTTATTTCTTTCGGTCCCTCCCACTACGTCTCAGTGCAGCACCTGGGATGGAGGGACCCTGTTTGATAGTGGAGCCCCGTGGCCCAGAATTTAGTTGGGCAACTCTGACACGCTAGAGGCAAGTGGATCCAGCAATTGAGTCCCTTGGTATTTTCTAACATCCCTCACATTTGCATCCCCCACCATCCAGTTTATTCCCAGAGGGCTGTTAAAATGCAGTACTTTGACTGGGAAGTGAAAGCAGGATTGAGATGACTACCACAGTCAAGTAGTCCAGCAGTGTTCTTTATCTGTGCGAGGCTATAGAAAGTAGTTCAGACATAGAGGCCTACAGCACGGAGACAGACCCTTTGACCCAAACTGGTCCATGTGTTGTCACATCTATCCTGGCTAGATAGGCTAAGCAAAGACATGCCAGAGAATTCCTAGAGGCCTGGCACTCTAACCACAACGCCATAAACAAACACATAGATCTAGATACCACCTATCAACCCCTCAGAAAATGAACCGGAAATGACATCACCACAAACCACAGGAACCCCATTCAGGACAAACATATAAATAGAAAACAGGAGACAACAGCTTTGCTTCACTTAGAGATCGCCACTGATGATGTTACCGAGCCAGGTAATGAAACGTTGGGATATCAAACCTATAGCTCAGCGAGCAAACCTACACCCTAAACCTCAACCTGAGCTACAAACCTTCACAAACCTTGCAAAAACTTGTCCAAATGTCTTTTAAATGCTGTTAATGTACCCGCCTCAACCACTTCCACTGGCACCTCAATCCATATGCGTACCACTCTCTGTGTAAAAATGTTGCCTCTCAGGTTCCCTTTTATTCTTTCCCCTCAAACCTTAAACTGATGCCTTCTAGTCCCTGGTTCCCCAACCCTGGGAAAAAGACTGAGTGCATTCACTCTATCCATGCCTCTCATGATCTTATACACCTCTCTAATACCCCCCCTCAGTCTCCGACGCTCAAAAGAAAAATGTCCTAGCTTGTCCAACCTCTCCCTATAACTCTGACGTTGAATCCTGGCAACATCCTTGTGAATTTCTTCTGCATTCTTTCCTTCCTATAACAAGGTGACCAAAACTGAACACAATACTCCAAGTGTGGCCTCACCAAAGTCCTGTATAACTGCAACATAACTTCCCAACTTCTATACTCACTGCCCTGACTGATGAAGGCCAGTGTGCCAAAGCCTTCTTCACTGCCCTGTCTACCTGGGCTCCACTGTCAGAAAACCATCCACCTGAACTCCAAGGTTAGTTAGTATTGATCAACAATCAACAATCAGCACCTTCAAGAACAGTGGAGAGAGAGTGATTACCTTTCAGTGGAGATTCTGAGTTACTGCCCAAATGAAAGAGTTAAAATACCAAAAACTTACTGAAATCCTTAAAAGTTTAAATATCCAGAGGGTTAGTGTTCTAAAGAAAAGATATGTGCAATTGAATATGACAGGGTCATCCTGTTAAAAACTGATAAGTGAAAAAGCAGCTGAACTCGATGATCGACATTTCAAGATACACAACCAAGTAAAACAGAAATCAACCCATATCTGTGCAGCAATACAGCCTGCTGTGGTCTATTTCTTTGTACAATCCAGGTCATATAAGCACAGGTTGACATCGAAAAGAAACCAACGTCTTCTTACATTCTTTGGAGTATTTCCCACAGGAGATCTGACATCAGCTTTTGTTGGTATTCAGACATGATGTAAGGCCCGTGTTATCCAGATAATGGACAGCATCTTGACATTTAGCTTGTGAAATACCTGAAAACTGAACAAATGTTAGTTTTATTAGCTCAGTCTAAGTTAGAATGAGTAGAGCAGGGAAGTTTAGATCTTCTTCATCCACAGAAGAATCCATACACGAAATAAACAGTTCTTCCTAGCCATATCGGAAATTAAAGACAGTAAGTACCAAAAACTTTCATGTACTTACCCCCACACTCTGAGTTCCTCAATTCGTGAAGAAGGGCTTATGCCCGAAACGTCGATTCTCCTGCTCCTTGGATGCTGCCTGACCTGCTGAGCTTTTCCAGCAACACATTTTCAGCTCAAGTTTAGATCATACCCATGTGCTGCTCTGACAAGAGATAGAGTCGGTAAAATGTGGAGCTGGAAAAGCAGCGCAGGTCAGACAGCGTTGCAGGAACAGGAACATCGATGTTTCAGATTAGGATCCTTCATCAGGACCGTTATCTACGTATCTAGGGACAGAGACAGAGGCTGCACACAGCCTTAGCCTCCAGACGTGAGGAAAGATATTGGAAGCAGTTCAGAAAATGTTCACGAGGCTGAATCCTGAGATGAAAGGATTATTTTATAAGGAAATGTTGAGCGTATTAGATTCTACACTGGAATTTAGAAGTTTAAGAAGTGATCTTATTGAAATATCTGGGATTCTGAGGGATTTTGATAGAGTAGATGTTGAGAAGATATTTCCCTGTCATGGGGGAATGTAGTACTACGGGCAACATTTATAAATAGGGAAGCTTTCATTAGGAGGAAGGATTTCTTCATTCAGAAAATCATGAGCGTTTGGAATTCTATTCTGCAGAGGGAATCAGAGGCTGGGCCATTGTATATATTCAGGGCTGAATTAAACAAATGTTTGATCAATAAGAGAGTTGAGGGTTATAAGGGATAGGCAGGAAAGGGGAGTTGAGACTACAAGCAGATCAGCCATAATATCACTAAATGGTGGAGTAGGATCAAGGAGGGCCAAATGGCCTAATCCTCTTATTTTGAATGATCTTATAAAATTAACAAGGAAGGCTCAATCAGCGAGGTGTGAGGTATTCTTCATTAGTTGCAAACACAAGTTGGGGCGTTTCAGTTGGTTGAGTGGAAAATGGCGGAGAAAGTTGAATGTGGAAATCAGTTTGTCCTATGGATAATACATAGCTGGAATATTGTAGGAAATAGTTTGTCCTCACATGGAGCATTATAGGGATTGATTAATACACCGATGGGATAGATTTAAAATGATGTGTGAATGAAGCAAGGGTGATGTGAGAAAAATCTTTTTCAGTCCTGGAGACGCATTGCCTGAAAATGCGGCGGAGGCAGGCTCACGAGTCATTCAAGAGGGCATTGAATAATTATTTGGATAGAAATGGTGCGCAGGGACACAGGGATAAACTAGGAAATTGACAACAAGATAACCAGTGCAGAGTCAATGGACCGAATGGCCTCCTTCCATGCTGCTGTAACAATTCTATGGGTCTGTATAACGGAATAGAATCGAAATTTGTTGCCATGTGTACTTATACATGAAAAATACAATGAAATGTTTTATACGTCACCTCACCATGATGCCTACAATCTGTAAGAGTGATTGGTGTTCGTACCCAGGTGGAGGATCAGAGGAATTGCTTAGTACACAGTTGGCAGTCTCAAAGGAAGGATGGCGATGGCATCAAAAAAGAAAATCGACGAGTCACCAGAATGAACAGTTCCATTGCTTTGTACATTAGTCACACGAGAGCACAGCCTGAGGACTTTTACTCATTCTCTGCTGTCTGATAGAAATGACTAATTAGCCCCACGTGACAGTGTTTTAGCCATGTGTGTTTTTTTTAAGAAAGTACAACACAAGACAGTTAAATATACTCTGTATCTATGTGATACTGTGCTCCATCACTCTACAAGTGCTCTTCAAGTTAAAATCCCCACTCTACAAATTATTACCATCTCACTGAATTTCATTGTGGCCCTTGCCAATATTAACTAAGTTCCCCTATCCACCACTTGTAATGTGAGCACAGCTTTCCTGCTGAGGGATAGGTAAAAACAATGACTGCAGATGCTGGAAACCAGAGTTTAGATTAGAGTGGTGCTGGAAAAGCTCAGCAGTTCAGGCCGCATCCGAGGAGAAGTAAAATCGATGTTTCGGGCAAAAGCCCTTCAACAGGAATACAGGCAGAGTGCCTGAAAGGGTGGAAAGATAAATGAGGGATAGGTTCATTTTGACTGTTCCAAAGATTCCTGCTGATTCATTGGTAGGGGATTGCTTTTTCCACCTCCATCACCAGTCGCTCCTGCGGTCTATCACTCTCCAATGTTCCTTTCTTCAGTCCACACGTGTCTGTGTGTTCCTGAGGGTTGGTGAGGATGATGCTAGATGTTTGGTACAGGCCTGTTTCCCTGAATTCTACAGTTAAATATATAACTGTCAGAAATCCTTAGTAACCTATACCTATGGAAATATTCGCCCTTTCTCCCCCTCCATAGTTCACTTGGTAACTTCTGAGCCATAAGGTTGTGGGTTCAAATGTCACCAGTTGAGCATCATCATTCAGACTGACACTCCAGTAACTTCCACTGTGGGTGGGCTGTCCTTCAGAGAGACACTACCTTCTGTCTCTCTGCTGGATGCGAAAAATCCACATTAAAAAAAAGGCCAGGGTATTTATTCCCGGAATCCTGGTTCATAAGTTATTCCTCATTCAATGTCACAAGAAGAGAGGGGGTGGTCATCATCACATTGATGCTTGGCGGAGCTTACTGTATTGGAAGAGATTCATTGCCTACGTTACAACATTGAATATAATTCAAAAGCATTTCAATGGCTGCAAAGCAACTTGGGACATCATGAGATCAGAGGTCATGAAAGGTGCTATATCAATGCAAACCCTTTTATGATAACTTATGAAATATCTTCAAGTATTCAGAATCCAAAGAGAGTAAACACTCAAGATGATCAAAAGCTGTTTGATCAACAGCCACATATAATAAGCTAGTGAGTAAAGTTACAACTCTTTAAATAGAAGGAACAGCCTCAACGTGGATATAGAATCAGTAACAGAAAACAAAGGTTGTTGAATGTTCTTGCCCTAGATGAGTGTTGTCGTGGAGTTCCCTAGGTATCAGTGTTGTGACATTTGCTCTTCCTGATTTATGAATTCAGATGTGATGTACAGGACACTATTTAAAAGTATGCATATAATATAAAATAGGATTGTAAACTGTGAAAAGGAAAGTGTAGAACTTCAAAAAGATATACACAAGATGCCGGCAGATTAAGTTCAATGTGAAGAAAGGTGAAGTGATTAATTTCGTTAGAAAGAGCATGTGTAGTGAATGCAAAATAAAGGATACAGCTTTAAAAGGAAAATTCCCCAAAATCCCCAAATCTTCAATGTCATCTTTGACTGTTCTCTGGTATCTGACATATTTGGAAGAACCTTTCCCCTGTCTTGCCACTGTCCTTGTCGATCCCAGCAATTTTCTGTCACTTCCATGCATCTCCCCACTCTTTTGAGGGCCGTTAGCTCAATTAGCTGGACAGCCAGTTTCCAATGCAGAGTGGCACCAACAGTGTGGGTCCAATTCGTGGTTGAAACTTTATTGCTGGAACAGCACAGCGGGTCAGGCAGCATCCAGGGAACAGGAGATTCGACGTTTCGGGCACAGGCCCTTCCTCACGAAGAGGCAGGCATAGCTGGGGCCCATGCAACAAATCCAATTCGTGCACTAGCTGAGGTTCTCATTCAGAATTCCCTTTCCCAGCCTCTCACCCACCTGAGACCCCAAGTTAAACCACCACCAGTCATCTCTCCCTAACGAGAGAGCAGCCCAGTGCTCGAGTAAGATGATGGTAACTTTACCTTTAGCCCACTTTCTTTGTGAGTAAAACTTTTACTCCACTCATTTCTTCTCAAGTCTTTCTTTCAGGCACTTAGACTTGACTTTGCTTTGAACCTTCTATTTGTCCTCAGAGATGCAGACCTCCTTGATGCTGATACATTCAGACAGTGAAGCCACAGGCAACAGCAAACTGCCACATTTGAACAAGTCCGAAATAAGTCCATTAACAATTTGGTTCAAATCAACTGGAGACCCTTCCACAGAAAAGCTCACTGCACACAGCGTGTGTCTCTGAATATGTCCCCCTTTGCAAAACCAGATGTTCTTTGTTCTGGCTGAAGATAGCATCCACTCTGCTGTATAACTTCTATAGCCTAGTGCATGTGAGGGTGGGATACAGGCTCAATCTATGGATGCACAGAGCTTGGGCTTGTTAACATGTCATGAAACTGCTTTGCAGTCAGAAATCTGCCCACTGGCATTGTCTCCCCACATTAGTGTCAGTGTAACCAGAGCAACATTGACACATTTTTACCTGGCCTCACGCAGTCAGCTGCATTAGCTATGATGTTCGGTATATACTGTAGCTGCCTTGTTTCACACTTGCCGCACCAATTCAAACTGGCTCAAAATTGAACTTTCCTCTGAAGATTCCTACTCCCAGAACCGTGGTGTTCTATCAAGGAATTCTCAGGTTCCAAAATCTTCCCGACTCTAAGGTTTTCCTCTCCTGTTGGTTCTCCAGTGACGTTTTGATTGATTGCTCTGATTGGTCACCACAGCCACGATCATTGCATTGAGTGCTTCAACAAGTTAAGGGAACATTGGCCTTCCTTTCCGTGGGAATTCTGACTTTCCCATGTAATGTTGGAAAAATAAGAGGGTAACTGAAAGATGTATCAGCTGTGGGGTGTACTCACTCCTCATTTGTACATTAGTATGTAGCTGTTCATTGCAGGTGGCTGGTGCTACCCTTCTCACCCAACCGGTGAACATTTTGCTATATTCCAGAGGCAACAGAATCCAGTGACGGCTTCTGAAAAGGTAACTATCAATCTGTGCCCATATCCAACGTCACCCTCATTGGCTTTTGAAAGTCTTATACCTATGGATTAACATAACAATACATAGAATATGGCAATTAACCAGTTTGTTAATCCGCTATTGACCTAATCTAAATATAAAGATGGTTCTCACCAATTTAGAAAGAGAGAGACCTTTAGTCCATCAGCCTTAGGTTGAATCTAAATTCAGTTTGACAGTGAAAGGCAGTGTGACAACTCATTCTGCCAACTAATGTCATTAATTGTTGACATGAATGAAGATCAAAATAAATTACAACAAGTAACTATCATGATTTTCTCTGCAGGGCATTGCTGTCCTATGCAATGAACACCCAGCACATGGATGTCGAGGAGTTGACTAAATACATTTCTCTTTGCAGAATGTTATTGTTATGCATAATGTCATTGGGACTGAAATAATGTAAAATAATGTGAACAAGTAATTTGAGATAATTTGTGTCTGAATGAAGGTAATTTTACTTGACGACTTATTACAAAGAAGACTTTGAAGTAGTAATTGAAATAACACCACATCCCGTTACCAAGTCATCCATTAGTTACATATGCATAGTACTTGACACTGGGTTAACAGCCTCAATCAGGGAACTCATAATCTATGAGGTTCACCTGGCTGATCGTATTACAATCACTACATCCCTTCCCTGTAAGTCCGGGGACATGGGCCTGTGCTTTGTCTTGTCGACACTCCAAAGGCATTTTCACACTTTGTTGGGCTCCCTTGACTCAGCCTCGGATACTTGTCCTCTTCTTCAGGCGGCAAAGGCTCTGAGGTTTCTCCAATGCTTGATGGAGAGAGAGAGAGAGAGAGAGATGGTATGGGTTCTGGAACATTTGGAAAGGCTGTCAAGGAGCTGGGCATGTTTTATTCCCTCCCCATTTGTGAGTTTGCAGTTTTCATGTGGTCCACGTGTTTGTTCAGGACAGCCTCAACTACCCTAAACTTTGTGCATCATGGGATCTGATCACATGTTGACTACGCCTCTTACCCGTGGAGGCGATTACCGTGGTTTTGGCACCAAATGTTGCCCCCTGGAGTAAACTCTTTCTTTCTCTGAGTCTTCTCTCAGTTTGTAACTCTGTTGGACCTATCCCTGTGGTTACATGAGCGGGTGGTCCCATAATCAAATAGGAATCAAGACAGTTTGATTTCGAGTGAAGCTGTAGGCAGTTCCTTTATGCTTGCCTTCTGCGATGATACTATGTCTTTAAGAGATATGTTTTGTTCAGGTTTCTTTTAGTGAGAGATTGGATGACAGGTTACGAGCAGTTTCTGAGAAGATAAACAACTTGTGAAGATTTTATTTGTTAACTTGGAACAATAGAAGTTGGGGGACTCTCTGCCCACTACGGGAGTTGCATGTGAGACAATCTGTGTCTGAATTTGCCTCCTTCCAAGATTTGGAGGTGCTGGCGTTGGACTGGGGTGTACAAATTTAAAAATCACACAGTGGTCTGAAAGCTAGTATTTCCAAATAAACCTGTTGGACTATAACTTGGTATTGTGTGAGTTCTAACCTCTTTCCAAGGGTATGTTTATCGGATGATTGTATATTGGAACAGTTAATTAGAAATAATTACTGTAGCCATTAGTCTGTTAAGTTTTCCAACAGACTTAAGTTATTCCAATTCCTTCTTTCGTTTATTGTATTTAAATCACATAGTGTGTGTTGCTTTAAATCCGATAGTTTGACCAATTGAATTGCATCTGGATTGCAACATCTGGATAATTGGGGCTCATTCATGGATAGGTGGGACCTCTACAACAGGGTGGTCTACATCTGAACCAGAGGCATGCCAATATCCTGGAGGGGAGATTTACTAATGCTAGTCAGGAGGGTTTAAACTAATTCAGCAGGGGGATAGGACCCTAAATTGTAACGCCCGTGTCCAGGAGATTGAGAGGAGTGAGGTCAGAAATATGGTTTCAAGGTCACAAGTGTTCACTGTCAAACAGGGAGGTGGTTTTGAAGTGCGTCTACTTCAATACCAGGAGCATCCAGAATAAGGTGGGTGAACTTGCAGTATGGGTTATTACTTCAACGTTGTGGCCATTTTGGAGACATGGACAGAGCAGGGACAGGAATGGTTGTTGCAGGTTCTGGGATTCAGATGTTTAAGTAAGAACAGAAAAGGTGGTAAAAGAGGGGGAGGTGTGGCATTGTTAGTCAAGGACAGTATTACAGTTGCAGAAAGGACGTTTGAGGACACATGTACTGAGGTAGCATGGGCTGATGTTAGAAACAGGGAAGAAGAGGTTACCCTTGGGAGTTTTCTATCAGCCAACAAACAGTTCCAGAGACGTAGAGGAAAGGATAGCAAAGATAATTCTGGATAGGAGCGAGAGTAATAGGATAGTTGTTATGGGGGACTTTAACTTTCCAAATATTGACTGGAAATACAATAGTTCAAGTACTTTAGATAGGTCTGTTTTTGTCCAATGAGTGCAGGATGATTTCTTGACACAGTATGTAGACATTCCTGATGAAGGTCTTTTGCCCAAAACATCAATTTTTCCTGCTCCTCGGATGCTGCCTGACCTGCTGTGCTTTTCCAGCACAGCTCTAATCTTGACTCTAATCTTCAGTATCTGCAGTACCCACTTCTGCCACGGTATGCAGACAGGCCAACAAGGGGCGAGGCCACATTGGATTCGGTACTGGATAATGAACCAGGCCAGGTGTTAGATTTGGAGGTAGGTGAGCACTTTGGTAATGGTGACCACACTTTGGTTATGCTTACTTTAGCAATGAAAAGTGATAGGTATATTGCTGGGGGAAAGGCAATTATGATGCAATTAGGCAAGATTAGGCAAGATTTAGGATGCATAGGATGGGGAAGGAAACTGCAGGGGATGGGCACACTTGAAATGTGGAGCTTATTCAAGGAACAAAGGAGAAAGTGAGGGCTGCAGATGCTGGAGATCAGAGCTGAAAAATGTGTTGCTGGAAAAATGCAGCAGGTCAGGCAGCATCAAAGGAACAGGAGAATCAACGTTTTGGGCATAAGCCATTCCTGAAGAAGGACTTATGCCTGAAATGTTGATTCTCCTGCTCCTTTGATGCTGCCTAACCTTTTCCAGCAACACATTTTTCAGCTTATTCAAGGAACAGCTACTGCGTGTCCTTGATAAGTATGTACCTGTCAGACAGGGAGGAAGTGGTTGAGCGAGGGAGCAGTGGTTTACTAAAAGAGTTGAATCTCTTGTCAAGAGGAAGAAGATGATTTATGTTAGGATGAGACGTGAAGGCTCTGTTAGGGCACTTGACAATTACAATTTAGCCAGGAAAGACCTAATAGAGAGCTAAGCAGAGCAAGGAGGGGACATGAGAAGTCATTGGCAGGTAGGACAAGGAAAATCCTAAGGCTTTCTATCAGTATATCAGGAATAAAAGAATGATAAGAGAAAGATTAGGGCCAATCAAGGACAGTAGTGGGAAGTTGTGCGTGGAGTCCGAGGAGATGGGGAAGCACTAAATGAATATTTTTCGTCAGTACCCACACTAGAAAAAGACAATGTTGTCAAGGAGAATACTGAGATACAGGCCACTAGACTAGAGGGGATTGAGGTTCACAAGGAGGAGGTGTTAGCAATTCTGGAAAGTGTGAAAATAGATAAGTCCCCTGGGTCAAATGGGATTCGTCCTACCATTCTCTGGGAAGCCAGGGAGGAGATTGCTGAGCCTTTAGCTTTGATCTTTATGTCGTCTTTGTCTACAAGAATAGTGCCAGAAGACTGGAGGATAGCAAATATTGTTCCCTTGTTCAAGAAGGGGAGTAAAGATAACTCTGGTAATTATAGACTAGTGAGCCTTACTTTAGTTGTGGGTAAAGTGTTGGAAAAGGTTATAAAAGATAGGATTTCTAATCATCTCAAGAATAATAAGTTTATTTGGGATAGTCAGCATAGATTATTGAAGGGTAGGTCCTGGCTCACAAACCTTATTGAGTTCTTTGAGAAGTGACCAAACAGGTGGATGTGGGTAAAGCAGTTGGTGTGGTGTATATGGATTTCAGTAAGGTGTTTGATAAGGTTCCCCACGGTAGGCTATTGCACAAAACACGGAGGCATGGGATTGAGAGTGATTTAGGGGCTTGAATCAGAAATTGGCTAGCCGTAAGAGGACAGAGGGTGATGGTTGATGTGAAATGTTCAGCCTTGAGCTCAGTTACTCATGGCGTACCACAAGGATCTGGTTTGGGGCCACTGCTGTTTGTCATTTTTATAAATGACCTGGATGAGGGCGTAGAAGGATGGGTTAGTAAATTTGCTGATGACACTAAAGACAGTGGAGTTGTGGATAACACTGAAGTATGTTGCAGGTTACAGAGGGACATAGATAAGCTGCAGAGCTGGGCTGCAAGATGGGAAATGGAATTTAATGCAGAAAAGTGTGAGGTGAATCACTTTGGAAGGAGCAACAGGAATAAAGAGTACTGGGCTAATGGTAAGATTCTTGGCAGTGTAGATGAACAGAGATCTCGGTGTCCATAGATCCCTGAAAGTTGTCACCCAGGTTAATAGGATTGTTCAGAAGGCATACGGTGTGCTAGCTTTTATTGGTAGAGGGATTGAGTTTTGGATCCATGAGGTCATGTTGCAGCTGTACAAACCTCTGGTGCAGCCACACATGGAGTGTTGCATACAGTTCTAGTCACTGCATTATAAGAAGGATGTGCAAGCATTGGAAAGGGTACAAAGGAGATTTACTGAGATGTTGCCTGGTATGGAGGGAAGGTCTTATGAGGAAAGGCTGAGGGATCTGAGGCTGTTTTCGTTAGAAGAAGGTTGAGAGGTGACTTAATTGAGACATATAAGATAATCAGAGGATTAGATAGAGTGGACAGTGAGAGCCTTTTTCCTCGGATGGTGATGGCTAGCATGTGGGGACATAGCTTTAAATTGTAGGATGATAGATATAGGACACATGGTATTGGGGGCAAAGTACTAGATTGGATTGAAAATTGGTTGGCTAATAGGAAACAAAGGGTAGTGATAAACGGCTCCATTTTGGAATGGCAGGCAGTGACCAGTGGGGTACCGCAGGGATCCGTGCTGGGACCGCAGCTTTTTACAATATATATTTATGTTAGATGGGCTTCAGATTGGTTTCACAGGTCGGTGCAACATCGAGGGCTGGGAGGTCCTGATAAAGTGGAGATGACCAATTTGGTTTCCAATGCTTTAAGGCTCTGAACAGTGTTAAGTCAATTTTCTAGTCATCCTGAACTTGTCATACTGAGGGCAAGAGATGAGAGAAACAGCATCAAAATAATGTCCACCTTATCTCTAGCTAAACTCCAGTGTGATAACAAAATGTTCTATATTCTACTTTGCATTTATCTTTAAAATAAGGAAAATTAGGGTCTAGACTAGCTTTCAAATATTTTGAGGGTTTTTCGTCTGGTCCATAACACTTCAAAGTTTGGATTGCTCTTTCTGCCAGAACATTGGGAAGTAGTGACCATAATACAATAAGCTTCAATCTGCAATTTGAGAGGGAGAGGGTACAGTCGGAAGTGACAGTACTTCTGTTGAATAAAGGGAACTATGGAGCTATGAGGGAGGAGCTGGCCAAAGTTCAATGGTGCAATACCATAGCAGGGATGACCGTGGAGGAACAATGGCGGATATTTCAGTGTATAATGTAGATGTTGCAGGATCAGTTCATTCCTAAAAGAAAGAAAGATCCCAGGACTATTGTCTATTGTCTATTGATGGATAGATGGTGTGGAAATGTCCATATATGCCAATGGCCATTCGACTTTAGGAAATACTTGGATTTCCTACTGGTAAATGATGGTCCATTGTCTGTGGCCAACACTTCTGGGAGCCCATGAATTGCAAAAGATGCTCACAGCTTTTCTGTCACTGTTCCTGTGTTTGGCGAATGAACTCTGTGCGCGTCCAGCCACTTTGAGTGGGTGTCCACAATGACTAATTGATGTGTAACTGAGTACTGTACAGGGTTTTTCCAGCCATTCCCATGAACGTGTGGGAGCTGCTGGTGGTAATTCATATTCTTGTTGGCACTCTGGGCTCTGTCCCACCAACACGGCCATGTCAGCATCCAATCCTGGCCACCAGACATAACTTCTCACCAACATCTTCATTTTGGCCACCCCTGGCTCACCCTGGTTGAGTTGAGCAAGTATCTGGCGATGGCTTTTGCTCAGGACAATCACTCTTACATCCCATAATAAGATACTGTCCTCTACGCTGATCTGGTCTCAGTTCTGGTTGTGATGACCCTTTCGCTTGCCCCACCAGCTGTTTTAATTTTGTCAGGACTGAATCCTTCTGCATCCACAGTCTGACATAGCCAGCTCTGACCAGAAGTGGGTTCAGAAAGTTTAAAACCAAAATGGACTCTTCCAGTGGTGGCACCTTTGTTGGGGTATCTATCAGCAGGAGGCAGCTGAAGGCATCTGCATTTGCTAATTGGCCTCCCAGACAGTGTTCCGCCTTGGAATAGTATTTAGAATAAAATCCCACCGCTGAATTCGGCCTGAAGCTATGGGTGGCACAGCCTTGTCTTCCTAGGGATTTGTGGTTCTGTTACTATCACACATTTACGCCCATAAAAGTATTGATGGAACCTTCAAAGATGACCGCTAAACATTCCTTCTCCATCTGGGCCTATTTGCACTCTTCACTCACCACTGAGTTGGTACAGCAATGTCACACGTGCCGAGATAACCAGCTGGGATCCTGTGAGCAACCTCAACCCAGACATTGCAGAATATGATGCTATCCAACATGCTCAATGCCAAACCTTAACTTCTGAACAGAAGGTTCCCCCCAACTCACTGTGTGACTTTAAATCCAAAGGAGGTCCTGATAAAGTGGAGATGATCAATTTGGTTTCCAATGCAAGGGTCCAGCTTTAAGGCTCTTGAACAGTATGAAGTCAATTTTCTAGTCATCCTGAACTTGTCATACTGAGTGCAGGAGATGAGAGAAACAGCATCAAAATAATGTACACCTAATCTCTAGCTAAACTCCAGTGTGATAACGAAATGCATACTGTCGTCAAGGTCATTTACCCCAGGTCACTCTGTGAACCACCTTACCCCAGGTCACTCTGTGAACCACCTTACCCCAGGTCACTCTGTGGACTACCTTACCCCATGTCAATCTGTCAGCCACCCTACCCTAAGGCACTCTGTGAACCATCTTACTCCAGGTCATTCTGCGAAACACCTAACCCCAAGTCTCTCTGTGAACCATCTTCCCCCAGGTCACTGTGTCAGCCACCATTCCCCAGGACACTCCATGAACCACCTTACCCAGATCACTCTGTGAGCTATTTTACCCTAGGTCGGTCTATCAGTCACCTTTTCCCAGGTCACTCTGTCAGTCACATTACCCCAGTCTCTCTGTCAGCCACCTTACTCCAGATCATTCTGTGAACCACCTTACCCCAGGTCACTCCGTCAGCCATCCTATGACAGGACACTCCATGAACCATCTTACCCCAGGTCACTCCGTCAGCCATCCTACGACAGGACACTCCGTGAACCACCTTACAGAAGGTCACTCTGTCAGCCACTTTACTCCAGGTCACTGTATCAGCCACCTTTCCCCAGGTCACTCTGTCAGTCAGCTTACCCCAGGTCACTGTGTCAACCTCCTTACCACAGGTCACTCTGACAGACACCATAGCCCCGGTCACTCTGTCAGTCACCTTCCCTAGGTCACTCTGTGAACCACCTTATGCCAGGTCACTCTGTCAACCATCTTACCCCCGGTCATTCTGTGAACCACTTTACTCCAGGTCACTCTGTCAGTCACCTTTACCTAGGTCACTCTGTCAGTCACCTTACTCCAGGTCACTCTGTCAGCCATCTTTCCCCAGGACACTCCATGAACCCCTTTACCCCAGGACACTCCGTGAACCCCCTTACCCCAGGTCACTCCGTAAACCACTTTACTCCAGCTCACTCTGTCAACCATCTTACCCCAGGACACTCTGTGAGCCACCTTACCCCAGGTCAATCTAACAACCACCTTACCCCAGGTCACGCTGTCAGCCACCTTACCCCAGGCTCTCTCTGTCAGTTACCATACCCCTGGTCACTCAGTGAGCCACCTTATCCCAGGTCATTCTATCATTCACTTGACCCCAGGTCACTCTGTGAACCATCTTACCCCAGGACACTCCATGAACCACCTTACCCCAGGTCACTCTCTGAACCACCTTACCCCAGGTCACTCTGTGAACTACCTTACTCCAGGTCAGTCTGTCAGTAACCTTACCCCAGGTCACTTTGTCAGTCACCTTTCCCCAGGTCACAGTGTCAACCACCTTTTCCCAGGTCACTGTGTCAACCACCTTAACCCAGGGGTCACTCTGTCAGTCAACATACCCCAGGTCACTCTGTGAACCACCTTACCCCAGGTCACTCTGTGAACCACCTTACCACAGAACACTCCATGAACCACCTTACCCCAGGTCACTCTGTGAACTACCTTAATATAGGTCACTCTATCAGTCACCTTTCCACAGGTCACTCTGTCAGCCATCTTACTGCAGGACACTCCATGTACCACCTTATCCCAGGTCACTCTGTGAACCACTTTACTCCGGGTCACTCTGTCAGCTGTCCTACCCCAGGTCACTCTACCCCAGGTCTCTCTGTCAGCCATCTTACCCCAGGTCACTCTGTGAACCCCTTTCCCCAGGTCACTCTGTCAACCACCTAACCTCGGGTAACTCTGACAGTCACCATACCCCCGCTCACTCCGTCAGTCACCTTCCCTCAGTTACTCTGTCAACCACCTTACCCCAGGTCATTCTGTGAACTACCTTAATCCAGGTCACTGTGTCAGCCACCTTACCCCAGGTCACAGCGTGAACCACCTTTCTCCCAGGTCACTCTGCCAACCACCTGACCCCAGGTCTCTCTGTCAGCCACCTTACCCCAGGTCACTCTGTGTCTGTCAGCCACCTTACCCCAGGTCACAGCGTGAACCACCTTTCTCCCAGGTCACTCTGCCAACCACCTGACCACAGGTCTCTCTGTCAGCCACCTTACCCCAGGTCACTCTTTGTCCCACCTTACCCCAGGTCACTCTGTCAGCCATTTTACCCCAGGTCACTCTGTGACCCACCTTAACCCAGGTCACTCTCTCAGCCATCTTACCCCAGGTCACTGTGTCAAACACCTTACACTAGGTCACTCTGTAAACCACCATACCCCATGTCACTGTGTGAACCATATTACCCCAGGTCGCTCTATCAGTCACTGTACCCCAGTCACTCTACCAACCACCTTACCCCAGGTCACTCTATCAACCACCTTACCCGAGGTCACTGTGTCAACCACCTTACCCGAGGTCACTCTGTGAGCCACCTTATCTCCGATTACTCTGTCAGCCATCTTACCCCAGGTCACTGTGTCAATCACCTTACCCCAGGTCACTCTGTGAACCCACCTTACCCCAGGTCACTCTACCAGCCAGCCTACCCTAGATCACTGTGTCAATCACCTTACCCCAGGTCACTCTGTGACCAACCTTATCCCAGATCACTCTGTCAGCCATTTTACCCCAGGGCACACTGTGACCCACCTTATCCCACGTCACTCTGTCAGCCATTTTACCCCAGGTCACTCTGTGACCCACCTTAACCCAGGTCACTCTCTCAGCCATCTTATCCCAGGTCACTGCGTCAAACACCTTACACTAGGTCACTCTATGAACCACTTTACCCCAGGTCACTCTATCAGTCACTGTACCCCAGTCACTCTACCAACCACCTTACCCTAGGTCACTCTGTCAACCACCTTACCCGAGGTCACTCTGTGAGCCACCTTATCTCCGATTACTCTGTCAGCCATCTTACCCCAGGTCACTCTATGAACCACCTTACCCCAGGTCACTGGGTCAACCACCATACCCCAGGTCACTTTGTGAACCACCTTACCCCAGGTCACTGTGTCAACCACCTTATCCCAGGTCACTCTGTCAACCATCTTTCCCCCGGTCACTCTGTCAGTCACCTTACCAGAGTCACTCTACAAACCACCTTACCCTAGGTCACTGTGTCAACCGAACCATCTTACCGCAGATCACTCTGTCTCCCACTTTGCCCCAGGTCACTCTGCCAGCCACCTTACCCCAGGTCACTGCGTGAACCGTCCTTATCCCAGGTCACTCTGTGAACCACTTTACTCCTGGTCACTCGATCAATCACCATACCCCAAGTCACTCTGTCAGCTATGTTACCCCAGGACACACTGTGAACCACCTTACCCCAGGACACGCTGTGAACCACCTTACCCCGGGACACGCTGTGAACCACTTTACCCCTGGTTACTCTGTCAGCCATCTTTCCCCAGGTCACTCTGTCAGCCACCTTTCCCCATGTCACTGCGTGAACCATCCTTACCCCAAGACACTCCGTGAACCTCCTCACCCCCGGACACTCTGCGAACCACTTTAGTCCAGGTCACACTGTCAGCCATCTTACCCCAGATCACTGTGTCAGTCACCTTACCCTAGGTCACTCTGTCAGCCACTTTACCCCAAGTCACTCTATGAACTACCTTACCCCAGGTCACTGTGTCAGCCACCTTACCCCAGGTCATTCTGTGAACCACCTTACCCCAGGTCACTCTGTCAGTCGCTTTTCTTCAGGTCACTCTGTCAGGCATCTTACCCTCTGTCACTCTCTGAACTACCTTACCCCAGGTCACCCTGTCAGCCACCTTTCTCCAGGTCACTGCGTGAACCATCTTTTTCCCAGGTCACTCTGTCAACCATCTATCCCCAGGTCACTCTCTCAGCCACCTTACCCCAGGACACACTGTGAACCACCTTACACCAGGTCACTCTGTGAACCACCTTACCCCAGGACACACTGTGAACCACTTTACCCCTGGTTACTCTGTCAGCCATCTTTCCCCAAGTCACACTCTCAGCCACCTTATCCCAGGTCACTCTGTGAACCAACATACTCCAGGTCACACTGTGAACCACTTCACTCCCGGTCACTTTGTCAGCCATTTTCCCCAGGACACTTTGTCAACCACCTTACTCCCGGTCACTCTGTGAACCACTTTACTGCAGGTCATTCTGTCAGCCATCTTACCCCAGGTCACTGTGACAGTCACCTTTCCCCAGGCCACTCTGTCAGCCATCTTATCCTCCGTCACTCTCTGAACTACCTTACACCAGGTCACTCTGTGAACCACCTTACACCAGGTCACTCTGTGAACCACCTTACCCCAGGTCACTCTGTGAACTACCTTTTCCCATGTCACTCTGTCTGTCACCTTTCTTCAGGTCACTCTGTCAACCACCTTACCTCAGATCAGTCTGACAGTCACCATACCCCAGGTCACTCCATCAGTCACATTCCCCGTCACTCTGTCAACCCCCTACCCCAGGTCACTCCATGAACCACCTTACCCCAGGTCACTCTGTCAGCCACCTTTCCCCATGTCACTGCGTGAACCATCCTTACCCCAGGACCACTCTGCGAAACACTTTACCCCAGGTCACTCTGTGAACCATCTTACCACAGGTCACTCTGTGAACCACCTTACCCCAGGTCACTCTGTCAACCATCTTACCACAGGACACTCTATGATCAATCTTATCCCAGGTCACTGTGTCAACCACCTTACACCAGGTCACTGTATCAGCCTTTTCACCCCAAGTCACTCAGTGAACCATCTTACCCCAGGTCAGTCTGTAAGCCACCTTGCC
Source organism: Chiloscyllium plagiosum (assembly GCF_004010195.1). Classification (NCBI taxonomy): domain Eukaryota; kingdom Metazoa; phylum Chordata; class Chondrichthyes; order Orectolobiformes; family Hemiscylliidae; genus Chiloscyllium; species Chiloscyllium plagiosum. The sequence goes on from NC_057742.1 coordinate 41,330,383, forward strand.
CAAGGTCACTGCGTGAACCATCCTTATCCTAGGTCACTCTATCTATCACAATACCCAGGTCACTCTGTCAGCCATCTTACCCCAGGACACTCCGTGAATAACCTTACCCCAGGTCACTCTGTGAGCCATCCTTATCCCAGGTCACTGTGTCATCCACCTTACCCCAGGTCATGGTGTCAACCACCTTACCACAGAACACTCTGTGAACTACCTTAATATAGGTCACTCTATCAGTCATCTTTCCCCAGGTCACTCTGTCAGCCATTTTACCGCAGGACACTCCATGTACCACCTTACACCAGGTCACTCTGTGAACCACTTTACTCCGGGTCACTCTGTCAGCTGTCCTACCCCAGGTCACTCTGAGAACCACCTAACCTCGGGTCACTCTGACAGTCACCATACCCCCGCTCACTCCGTCAGTCACCTTCCCTCGGTACCTCTGTCATCCACCTTATCCCAGATCACTCTGAGAACTACCTTACCCCAGGTCACTCTGTGAACCACTTTACTCCAGGTTACTCTGTCAGCCAGCTTACCCCAGGACACTCCATGAACCACCTTACCCCAGGTCACTCTGTGACCTACCTTACCCCAGGTCGCACTGTCAGCCACCTTACCCCAGGTCACTCTGTCAGTCACCTTACCCCAGGTCACTCTGTGAACCATCTTACCGCAGATCACTCTGTCTCCCACTTTGCCCCAGGTTACTCTGTCAGCCACCTTACCCCAGGACATTCTGTGACCAATCTTATCCCAGGTCACTGTGTCAACCACCTTACACCAGGTCACTGTGTCAGCCATTTCACCCCAGGTCACTCTGCCAGCCACCTTACCCCAGGTCACTGCGTGAACCGTCCTTATCCCAGGTCACTCTGTCAGCCACTTTACTCCAGGTCACTGTATCAGCCATCAGCATTTCACCCCAGGTCACTCTGACAGCCACCTTACCCCAGGTCACTGCGTGAGCTGTCCTTGTCCCAGGTCACTCTGAGAACCACTTTACTCCAAGTCTCTCGATCAATCATCATACCCCAGGTCACTCCATCAGCTATGTTACCCCAGGACACTCTGTGAACCACCTTAGCCCAGGTCACTCTGTGAACCACCTTACCCCAGGACAAGCTGTGAACCACTTTATCCCTGGTTACTCTGTCAGCCATCTTTCCCCAGGTCACTCTGTCAGCCACCTTTCCCCAGGCCACTGCGTGATCCATCCTTACCCCAGGACACTGCATGAACCACCTTACCCAAGGTCACTCTGTGAACTACCTTACCACAGGTCACTCTGTGAACCGCCTTACCCCAGGTCACTGTGTCAGCCACCTTACCCCAGGTCACTCTGCAAACTACCTTACCACAGGTCACTCTGTGAACTACCTTACCCCAGGTCACTGTGTCAGCCACCTTACCCAAGGTCACTCTGCGAACTACCTTACCCCAGGACACTCCGTGAACCACCTTACCCCAGGTCACCCTGTCAGCCACCTTTCTCCAGGTCACTGCGTGAACCATCTTTTTCTCAGGTGATTCTATCAACCACCTTACCCCAGGTCTCTCTGTCAGCCATCTTATCCTAGGTCACCCTGTGAACCATCTTATCTCGGGTCACTCTGACACTCACCATACCCCCGGTCACTCCGTCAGTCACCTTCCCTAGGTCACTCTGTGAACCACTTTACTCCAGGTCACTCTGTCAACCATCTTACCCCAGGTCACTGTGTCAGTCACCTTTCCCCAGGCCACTCTGTCAACCACCTTACTCCAGGTCACTCTGTCAGCCTCTTTACCCCAGGTTACTCTGTCACGCACCTTGCCCCAGGTCACTCTGCGAACCACTTTACCCCAGGACACTCTGCGAACCACTTTACTCCAGGACACTCTGTGAGCCACCTTACCCCAGGACACTCCATGAACCACCTTACCCCCGGTCACTCTGTGAACTAACTTACCCCAGTCTCTCTGTCAGCCTCTTTACCCCAGGTTACTCTGTCACGCACCTTGCCCCAGGTCACTCTGTCAACCACCTTACCCCAGGTCACTCTGTCAGCCACCTTTCCACATGTCACTGCATGAACCATCCTTACCCCAGGACACTCTGCGAACCACTTTACTCCAGGTCACTCTGTCAACCATCTTACCCCAGGTCACTCGGTCAACCACCTTACCCCAGGTCACTCTGTGACCCGCCTTACCCCAGGTCACTCTGTCAGCCACCTTTCCCCATGTGTTTTAAAAAATTCTCAAGGTCAGGTTCGTAGGAGAGTAGTCTGACACAGAACAAACGACCAAGAGGCGAGTCTGCTAGAATATGGGCATTTTATTCCCCGCAGCGTCGCCACAACGGGTCTGGCTTATACTCACTCTACATGTTACCGGAACTGGGAGCCGTCAGTTCTCGTAGAGCGGTTGCCAACAACCCACGCTCGGCGGTTAAACGTAACCCCGGAGCAGACTCACCGAACTGGAGACTTTTCCAGCTGATATACTCTTTTCCAGATATAAACATTCATGTGAACAGCAGAGCAAGGCCAAAAAAACACATTCCATTCTGGTTACATACAGATAAGAAGATTCACACGGGGAGGTGTGTAATAAGATTCACACGGGACTAAGCAACACCTCCATTCCGGTTAGATTCACACATGTATTGGGACATAATTTTTAACCGTTTCACCACATTCCACTGCTTGGCCCAATACATGTGTTACATTATGATTCACACATGTATTGGGACATAATTTTACACCACACCATGTCATTGCGTGAACCATCCTTACCCCAGGACACTCTGCGAACCACTTTACTCCAGGTCACTCTGTCAACCATCTTACCCCAGGTCACTCTGTCAACCATCTTACCCCAAGTCACTCTGTGAACCACATACCCCAGGTCACTCTGTGACCCGTCTTACCCCAGGTCAGTCTGTCACCTATCTTGCCCCAGGTCACTGCGTGAACCATCCTTATCCCAGGTCACTCAGTGAACCGCCTTACCCCAGGTCACTCTATCTATCACCATACCCAGGTCACTCTGTCAGCCATCTTACCCCAGGACACTCCGTGAACCACCTTACCCCAGGTCACTCTGTGAGCCACCTTACCCCAGGTCACTGTGTCAACCACCTTACACCAGGTTATTCTGTCAACCACCTTACCTCAGTTCACTCTGTGAACCACCATTGCCCAGGTCACTCTGTGAACCATCTTACCCTTGCCACTCTGTCAGCCACCTTAGCCCGGGTCACTATGTCAGTCACATTACCCCATGTCACTTTGTCAAGCAACTTTCACCAGGTCACTCTGTGCACCACCTTAACCCAGGTCACTCTGTTAATCACCTTACACCAGGTCACTGTGTCAACCATCTTACCCCAGGTCACTCTGTGAACCACGATTCCCCAGGTCACACTGTGAACCACCTTTCCCCAGGTCACTGTGTCAACCACCTTACCCCAGGTCACTCAGTGAACAGCTTTTCCCCAGGTCACTGTGTCAACCACCTTACCCCAGGTCACTGCGTGAACCATCTTTATCCCAAGTCACTCTATCAACCACCTTACCCCATATCTCTCTGTCAGCCATCTTATCCTAGGTCACTCTGTGATCCACCTTTCTCCAGGTCACTATGTCAACCACCTTACCTCGGGTCACTCTGACAGTCACCATCCCTAGGTCACTCCGTCGGTCACCTTCCCTAGGTCACTCTGTGAACCACCTTACCCCAGGTCACTCTGTGACCCGCCTTACCCCAGGTCACTCTGTCAGCCACCTTTCCCCATGTCACTGCGTGAACCATCCTTACCCCAGGACACTCTGCGAACCACTTTACTCCAGGTCACTCTGTCAACCATCTTACCCCAGGTCACTCTGTGAACCACGATTCCCCAGGTCACACTGTGAACCACCTTTCCCCAGGTCACTGTGTCAACCACCTTACCCCAGGTCACTGCGTGAACCATCTTTATCCCAAGTCACTCTATCAACCACCTTACCCCATATCTCTCTGTCAGCCATCTTATCCTAGGTCACTCTGTGATCCAGCTTTCTCCAGGTCACTCTGTCAACCACCTTACCTCGGGTCACTCTGACAGTCACCATACCCCCGGTCACTCCGTCGGTCACCTTCCCTAGGTCACTCTGTCAACCACCTGACCCGAGGTCACTCTCTCAGCCACCTTATCCGTGGACGCACCATGAACCACCTTACCCCAGATCACTCTGTCAGCCACTTTACCCCAGGTCACTCTGTGAACCCACCTTACCCCAGTTCACTGTGTCAGTCACCTTTCCCCAGGTCACTCTGTCAGCCATCTTACCCTTGGTCACTCTCTGAACTACCTTACACCAGGTCACTCTGCCATCAACATTACACCAGGTCACTCTGTGAAACACCTTACCCCAGGTCACTCTGTGAACTACCTTATCCCAGGTCACTCTGTCAACCCACTTACCTCAGGTCAGTTTGACAGTCACCATATTCTGGATTAGTGGTGTTGGACAAGCACAGCAGTTCAGGCAGCATCCAAGGGCAGCATGGTGGCACAGTGGTTAGCACTGCTGCCTCACAGAGCCAGAGACCCAGGTTCAATTCCCGCCTCAGGCGACTGACTGTGTGGAGTTTGCACATTCTCCCCGTGTCTGCGTGAGTTTCCTCCGGGTGCTCCGGTTTCCTCCCACAGTCCAAAGATGTGCAGGTCAGGTGAATTGGCCATGCTAAATTGTCCGTAGTGTTAGGTAAGGGGTAAATGTAGGGGTATGGGTGGTTTGCGCTTCGGCGGGTCGGTGTGGACTTGTTGGGCCGAAGGGCCTGTTTCCACACTGTAAAGTAATCTAAGCTAAAAAAGCTTCGAAATCGACGTTTCGGGCAAAAGCCCTTCATCAGGAATAAAGGCAGTGAGCCTGAAGCGTGGAGAGA
>NC_057742.1:41337047-41344222 GCF_004010195.1 Chiloscyllium plagiosum
CATACGTGTGCCCATGACTACCCCTTTGGTCTGGAGGAAGTGGGAGGATTCAAAGGAGAAATTGTTAAGGGTGAGGACCAGTTCGGCCAAACGAATGAGAGTGTCGGTGGAAGGGTACTGGTGGGGACGTCTGGAGAGGAATAAATGGAGGGCTTGGAGGCCCTGGTCATGGCGGAGGTGTAGTGGGATTGGATATCCATGGTGAAGATGAGGCATTGGGGGTCTGTTAGCTGCTTTACCCCAGGTCACTCTGTCAACCACCTTTCCCCATGTCACTGCGTGAACCAACCTTACCCCAGGACACTCTGCGAACCATTTTATTCCAGGTCACTCTGTCAGCCATCTTACCCTAGGTCAGTGTGTCAGTCACCTTACCCCAGGTCACTCTGTCAGCCACCTTGCCCCAGGTCACTCTGTCAGCCATCTTACCCCAGGACACTCCGTGAACCACATTACTCCAGGTCACTCTGTCAGCCACCTTACCCCAGGTCAGTCTGTGAGCCATCCTTACCCCAGGTCACTGTGTCAACCACCTTACACCAGGACACTCTGTGAACCACCTTACCGCAGATCACTCTGTGAACCACCATTCCCCAGGACACTCTTTGAACCAATTTACTCCAGGTCACTCTGTCAGCCATCTTACCCTAGGTAAGTGTGTCAGTCACCTTACCCCAGGTCACTCTGTCATCCACTTAACCCAGAACACACTGTGACAAATCTTATCCCAGGTCACTGTGTCAACCACCTTACACCAGGTCACTGTGACAGCCATTTCACCCTAGGGCACTCTGTGAACAATCCTTATCCCAGATCACTCTGGGAACCATCCTACCCCAGGTCATTCTGTGAAACACTTTACCCCAGGTCACTCTATTAGCCACCTTACCCCAGGTCACTGTGTCAACCACCTTACCCCAGGTCACTGTGTCAACCATCTTATCCCAGGTCACTCTGTGAATCACCTTACCCCATGTTACTGTGTCAACCATCTTATCCCAGGTCACTCTGTCAGCCACCTTTCCCCATGTCACTGCATGAACCATCCTTACCCCACGACACTTTGTGAACCCCCTTACCCCAGGGCACTCTGCAAACGACTTTCCCCCAGGTCACTCTGTGAACCATCCTTACCCCAGGTCACTCTGTGAACACTTTACTCCAGGTCATTCTGTCAGCCACCTTACCCCAGGTCACTCTGTCAGCCACCTTACCCCAGGACCCTCTGCGAACCACCTTACCCCGGTTCACTCTGTGAACCATCTTACCCCAGGCCACTGTGTCAGTCACCTAACCCCAGTCACTCTACTAATCACCTTACCCCAGGACATTCCGTGAACCACCTTACCCCAGGTCATTCTGTCAGCCACCTTACCCTAGGTGACTCTGTGAACCATCTTAACCCAGGTCACTTTGTGAACTACCGTACCCCAGGTCACTCTGTGAAGCACTTTACCCCAGGTCCCTCTGTTAACTACCCTACCCCAGGTCACTGTGTCAGCCATCTTATCCCAGTTCATTCTGTGAACCACCTTACCCCAGGTCACTGTGTCAGTCACCTAACCCCAGGTCACTGTATCAACCACCTTACCCCACATCACTATGTGAAGCACTTTACCCCAGGTCTCTCTGTTAACCACCTTAACCCAGGTCACTCTGTGAACCACCATTCCCCAGGTCACTCTGTGCAACATCTTACCCCTGGTCGCTCTGTCAGTCACCTTACCCCAGGTCACTCTATCAACCACCTTACCCCAGGTCCCTCTGCGAACCACCTTACCCCGGGTCACTCTGTGAACCATTTTACTCCAGGTAACTCTGTCAGCCACTTTATCCCAGGTCACTCTATCACGCAGCATGCCCAATGTCACTCTGTCAACCACCTTACCCCAGGTCACTCTGTCAGCCACCTTTCACCATGTCACTGCGTGAACTATCCTTTCTCCAGGACACTCAATGAACCAATTTACTCCAGGTCACTCTGTCAGCCATCTTACCCCAGGTCACTCTGTGAACCACCTTACCCCGGTTCACTCTATCAGTCACATTACCCCAGGTCACTATGTGAACCACCTTATCCCAGTTCACTCTGTGAACCACCTTATCCCAGTCCACTCTGTGAACCATCTTACCCCAGGTCACTCTGTGAACCACCTTATCCCAATTCACTCTGTGAACCATCTTTCCCCAGGCCACTGTGTCAGTCACCTAACCCCAGTCACTCTACTAATCACCTTTCCCCAGGACACTCCGTGAACCTCTTTACCCCAGGTCATTCTGTCAGCCACCTTACCCCAGGTCACTCTGTGAACCATCTTAACCAAGGTCACTTTGTGAACCACCGTACCCCAGGTCACTCTGTGAAGCACTTTACCCCAGGTCCCTCTGTTAACTACATTACCCCAGGTCACTCTGTCAGTCATCTTATGCCAGGACAGTCCGTGAACCACCCTAACCCAGTTCACTGTGTCAACCACCTTACCCCAGGTCACTCTGTGAATCATCTTACCCCCGGTCACTCTGTCAGTCACCTTACCCCAGTCTCTCTACCAACCACCTTACCCTGGGTCACTGAGTCAGTCACCTTAACCCAGTCACTCTAGTAATTACCTTTCCCCAGATCACTCTGTGAACCATCTTACCCCAGGTCACTCTGTCAGCCACCTTATCCCAGGACACTCCGAGAACCACCTTACCCCAGGTCACTCTGTGAACCAACCTTACCCCAGGTCACTCTGTCAACCAACTGATCTCAGTTCAGTCTGACAGTCATCATTCCCCAGGTCACTCTGTCAACCACCTTACCCCAGGTCACTCTGTGAACCACCTTACTCCGGTACACTCTGTGAACCATCTTACCCCAGGCCACTGTGTCAGTCACCTAACCCCAGTCACTCTACTAATCACCTTTCCCCAGGACACTCCGTGAACCACCTTACCCCAGGTCATTCTGTCAGCCATCTTACCCCAGGTCACTCTGTCAGCCATCTTATGCCAGGACAGTCCACGAACCACCTTACCCCAGGTCATTTTGTCAGCCACCTTAACCCAGGTCACTCTGTGAACCAGTTTACTCCCGGTCACTCTGTCAGCCATCTTACGCCAGGACATCCGTGAACCACCTTAACCCAGGTCATTTTGTCAGCCACCTTACCCCCGGTCACTGTGTCAACCACCTTGCCCCAGGACACTCCGTGAACCACCTTACCGCAGGTCACTGTGTCAACCATCTTACCCCAGGTCACTCTGTGAACCACCTTCCCCAGGTCATTGTGTCAGTCACCTTACCCCAGGTCACTCTGTGAACCACCTTACCCCAGATCACTCTGTTAACCACCTTACCCCTGATCGCTCTGTTAACCGCCTTAGCACTGGTCACTCTGTCAGTCACCTTACCCCAGGTCGCTCTATCAACCACCTTACCCCAGGTCCCTCTGCGAGCCACCTTACCCCAGTTCACCGTGTCAATCATCTTACCCCAGGTTACTCTGTCAGCCACCTTTCCCCAGGTCACTGTGTCAACCACCTTTCCCCAGGTCACTGTGTCAACCTCCTTACCCCAGGTCACTGTGTCAACCACCTTACCCCAGGTCATTGTGTCAACCATCTTATCCCAGGTCACTCTGTGAATCACCTTACCCCAGGTTACTGTGTCAACCATCTTATCCCAGGTCACTCTGTCAGCCACCTTTCCCCATGTCACTGCATGAACCATCCTTACCCCACGACACTTCGTGAACCCCCTTACCCCAGGACACTCTGCAAACCACTTTACTCCAGGTCACTCTGTGAACCACCTTACCCCCGGTCACTCTGTCAACCAACTGATCTCAGTTCTGTCTGATAGTCACCATTCCCCAGGTCACTCTGTCAGTCACATTCCCCAGGTCACTCTGTGAGCCATCCTTACCCCAGGTCACTCTGAGAACCACCTTACCCCAGGTCACTCTGTGAACACTTTACTCCAGGTCACTCTGTCAGCCACCTTACCCCAGGACCCTCTGCGAACCATCTTACCCCAGGTCACTCTGTGAACCACCTTATCCCTGTTCACTCTGTGAACCATCTTACCCCAGGTCACTCTGTGAACCACCTTACCCCGGTTCACTCTGTGAACCATCTTACCCCAGGCCACTGTGTCAGTCACCTAACCCCAGTCACTCTACTAATCACCTTTCCCCAGGACACTCCGTGAACCACCTTACCCCAGGTCATTCTGTCAGCCACCTTACCCCAGGTCACTCTGTCAGCCATCTTACGCCAGGACAGTCTGTGAACCATCTTATTCCAGGTCACTCTGTGAACCATCTTACTCCAGGTCACTCTGTGAACCACCTTATTCCAGGTCACTCTGTGAACCATTTTACTCCAGGTCACTCTGTCAGCCACCTTACCCCAGGTCACTCTGTCAGCCACCATTCCCCAGGTCACTCTGTGCAACATCTTACCCTGGTCGCTCTGTCAGTCACCTTACCCCAGGTCACTGTGTCAACCAGCTTACCCCAGGTCACTGTGTCAACCAGCTTACCCCCGGTCACTGTGTCAACCACCTTACCCCAGGTCACTCTGTCAGCCACCTTTCTCCAGGTCACTGTGTCAACCATCTTATTCCAGGTCACTCTGTGAATCACCTTACCCCAGGTCACTGTGTCAACTATCTTATCCCCGGTCACTCTATTAGTCACATTACCCCAGGTCACTGTGTCAACCACCTTACCCCAGGTCACTCTGTCAGCCACCTTTCCCCATGTCACTGCTTGAACCATCCTTACCCCACGACACTTCGTGAACCCCCTTACCCCAGGACACTCTGCGAACCACTTTACTCCAGGTCACTGTGTGAACCACCTTACCCCCGGTCACTCTGTCAACCAACTGATCTCAGTTCTGTCTGATAGTCACCATTCCCCAGGTCACTCCGTCAGCCACCTTACCCCAGGTCACTCTGTCAGCCATCTTATGCTAGGACAGTCCGTGAACCACCTTACCCCAGGTCATTCTGTCAGCCACTTACCCCAGGACACTCTGTGAACCACCTTATCCCAGTTCACTCTGTGAACCATCTTACCCCAGGCCACTGTGTCAGTCACCTAACCCCAGTCACTCTACTAATCACCTTTCCCCAGGACACTCCGTGAACCTCCTTACCCCAGGTCATTCTGTCAGCCACCTTACCCTAGGTGACTCTGTCAGCCACCTTACCCCAGGTCACTCCATGAACCACCTTACCTCAGGTCACTCTGTGAACTACCTTACACACGGTCACTCTGTCAGTAACTTACCCCAGTCACTCTACCAACCACCTTTCCCCAGATCACTCTGTCAGCCACCTTACACCAGGTCACTCTGTGAATCACCTTACCCCAGGATAATCTGTAACCAATCTTATCCCAGGTCACTGTGTCTGCCACCTTACTCCAGGTGACTCTGTGAACCATCTTACCCCTGGTCACTCTGTCAGTCACCTTACCCCAGCCACTCTACCAACCACCGTATGCCGGGTCACTCTGTCAGTCACATTACCCCAGGTCACTCTGTGAACCACCCTACCCCAGGCCACTCTGCGAGCCACCTTATCCCAGGGCACTCTCTCAACCACCTTACCCCAGGTCAGTCTGTGAATCACCTTACCCCGAGTCACTCTGTCAACCACCTTATCCCAGATTGTCACAGGAGATATCAGTACGAACAAGAATCAAGAATAGACCACTTGACCTTCGAGCCTTCTCCACCCTTCACTAATGTCATGGTTGGCCTGAACTGTAACTCTATATTCCTGCTTATCCACATAATCCTTCATGCCCTCAGCAATCAATAGCTTGTCTACCAAGGCCTTAAAAATATTTCAAAATTCTGCACCCACTGGCATTTGAGGAAGGGATTTGTAAACACAACCCTTGAAAGAAAAACAAGTTTCCTCTTTTTTTTAAATGGGTAGCTTCTTATTTTAAACTCTGACCTCTCGTTCTTGATTCTGTCACAAGAGGAAACATCCTCTCCAATTCGAGCCTGTCCCCTCAGAATTTTATATGCTTCAATTAAATTACCACTAATGCTTCTAATCTCCAGAGCATACAGCCTAGCCTGTTTAGTTGTTCCTCACAAGGTAATCTGCGTTTTCCAGTTGTTAGTTTGGGATTTTTTTCCTGAACTGCTTCCATTGCATTAAAATCCTTCCCAAAGTATGGTGATCAATACTGTGCATAAGAATATAGATATCGTCTCAACAAAGGCTCTATAACTGAAGCATAACCTCCCTAGTCTTGCATTAAGTTCCACTTGCAATAAAGTAGAGCAATCTACTAGCTCACCGACTTGCTGACCGTCTGTGGCTCACACACTAAGACCCCCGAATCCGTCTCCATCTCGGGACTCTTCAAGTTCTCCCATTTAGATAACATGCGTCTTTTATTTTAATTCTTTCCAGCAAAATGGATAATTTTGCATTCTCACATTGTACTTCACTTGACAGATCTTTACCCAATCATATAACTGGTCTATATCCTTTTAGAACATAGAACATTGAACATTACAGCACAGTACAGGCCCTTTGGCCCTCGACGTTGCGCCGACCTGTCATACTAATCTGAAACCCATCTAACCCACACTATTCCATGTACGTCCATACGCTTGTCCAATGACGGCTTAAATGTACTTAAAGTTGGTGAATCTACTACCATTGCAGGCAAGGCATTCCATACACTTACTACTCTCCGAGTAAAGAAACTACATCTGACATCTGTCCTATATCTATCACCCCTCAGTTTAAAGCTATGCCCCATCGTGCTCGCCGTCACCATACTTAGAAAAAGGCTCTCCCTGTCCACCCTATCTAACCCTCTGATTATCTTATATGTCTCTAGTAAGTCACCTCTCAACCTTCTTCTCTCTAACGAAAACAGCCTCAAGTCCGTCAGCCTTTCCTCGTAAGATCTCCCCTCCATACCAGGCAACATCCTAGTAAATCTCCTCTGCATGCTTTCCAAAGCTTCCACATCCTTCTTATAATGTGGTGACCAGAACTGTACACAATACTCCAAGTGCGGCCGCACCAGAGTTTTGTACAACTGTAGCATAACCTCATGGTTCCGGAATTCGATCCCTCTATTAATAAAAGCTAAAACACTGTATGTATGCCTTCTTAACAACCCTGTCAACCTGGGTGGCAACTTTCA
>NC_057742.1:41344518-41364564 GCF_004010195.1 Chiloscyllium plagiosum
CTTTGCATTCCGGTTACTCCGACCAAAGTGAATCACTTCTCCGCATTAAACTCCATTTGCCACCTCTCAGCCCAACTCTGCACCTTATCTATGTCTCTCTGTAACCTACAACATCCTTCGTCACTATCCACAACTCCACCGACCTTAGTGTTGTCTGCGAATTTACTAACCCACCCTTCTACGCCCTCATCCAGGTCGTTTATAAAATGACGAACAGAAGTGGACCCAACACCGACCCTTACATTACACCACTAGTAACTGGACTCCAGGATGAACATTTCCCATCAACCACCACCCTCTGTCTTCTTTCAGCAAGCCAATTCCTGATCCAAACTGCTATATCTCCAACAATCCCATTCCTCCGCATTTTGTACAATAGCCTACTGTGGGGAACCTTATCGAACGCCTTGCTGAAATCCATATACACCACATCAGCCAGTTTACTCTCATCAACCTGTTTGGTCACCTTCTCAAAGAACTCAATAAGATTTGTGAAGCACGACCTACCCTTCACAAAACCGTGCTATCGCTAATCAAATTATTCTTTTCTAGATGATTATAAATACTATCTCTTATAACCTTTTCCAACACTTTACCAACAACTGAAGTAAGGCTCACTGGTCTATAATTACCTCGGTTGTCTCTACTCCCCTTCTTGAACAGGGGAACCACATTTGCTATCCTCCAGTCTTCTGGCACTATTCCTGTAGACAATGACGATTTAAAGATCAATGCCAAGGGCTCGGTAATCTCCTCCCTGGCTTCCCAGAGGATCCTGGGATAAATCCCATCCAGCCCAGGGGACTTATCTATTTTCACACTCTGCAGGCTCTCTAATACCTCTTCCTTGTGAATCTCAATCCCACCTAGTCTAGTAGCCTGTATCTCAGTAATCTCCTCGACAACATTGTCATTTTCTAGAATGAATACTGTTGAAAAATACTCATTTAGTGCTTCCCCTATCTCCTCTGACTCCACACACAACTTCCCACTACTATCCTTGATTGGCCCTAATCTTACTCTCGTCATTCTTTTATGCCTTAAATACCTATAGAAAGCCTTAGGGTTTACCCTGATCCTATCCGCCAACAACTTCTCATGTCTCCTCCTGGTTCTTCTGAGCTCTCTTTTTAGGTCTTTCCTGGCCACCTTGTAACCCTCAATAGGCTCCTTATGCCCACTTCACAATTCACTTCCCTTTGCATTATTAGCAAACTGAGCTACTAAACGTTTGATCCCTTCATCCAAATCGTTGACATAAATTGTGAAGCACCAATCCCTGTGGCACACCACTCGTGACATCCGACCAGTCTGAAAAAATGACCTATTTATTCCTATTGTCTGCTTCTTATTTAGCCAGCCAATCTTTCACCACTAACATCAGCCGAAACAAGGTGACCAATGCATTATTCATTTGTAATTCTATAGAGTCATTGGATAAGAAAGACGGAACATCACTCAGGAGCATTTAACAATAACAGATGAGATTAAAACACAATGTTTTGAAGCATTAATTCTCCAAGTTGCTCTGCACCTATATTCACCAAGCCTGTGCAAGGAGCAGTTAAACTCCAGACCTGAAACAGCACAGCAACCACTTTCATTATTTTCCCAAAGGTCAACCAGTAATTGATGGATAGTTTAGGCCAAAAATGAAAGGCTTCCTGAAGTCCAAACACTGTCTACCTGCATGCACACATAGCTCCACAATGTCCTCTGCTAAGTTTAGTCTTTATTAATCACAGAAACATTCATTTGATCATGATCCATCTACATAGAATCATAAGAAGAACTGCCCAAATTCTTTACACCCTCAGTATTCCTGATGAAAGGTTTATGCCTGAAATGTCGATTCTCCTGCTCCTCGGATGTTGCCTGACCTGCTGTGCTTTTCCAGAACCACACTATTCCACCCTCACGATTTGACCCTAGCAACAATAGAAGTATCCCTGGAAACTCGGCTGTCTAATGACTCTCACACAGTATCCATTGCTAAATGCTAGCAGCAACAACAAGAGTAATGGGTAGGAAACCCTGTTATCTGACCCATTGCTCCTACCCATTAAAGTATTAAACATTGTTATTTCTTTCTGTTGGTCCACAGATGTGTGTTAAAGAGAACAATTCTAAAGTAGGTGCACATGCAAAAGTGACATATGACACATGCAAATATACACAAAGAAGGTGTCAGAACAGAGAGAACACGCGATTAATAGAGCACATGGTAAGAATGGCCTATTAAAAGGGACATAAAATACAGGGATGGAAATGTGTTGCTGGAGAAGCGCAGCAGGTCAGGCAGCATCTAGGGAACAGGAGAATCGACGTTTCGGGCATTAGCCCTTCAGAGAGAACACGCGATTAATAGAGCACATGGTCAGAACGGCCTATTAAAAGGGACATAAAATACAGGAACAAGGAGGTTATGTTGAATTTGTACAAGACAGTACAGCAGTCTCAGCTAGAGCACAGTAAAATTTGAGTACCGCATTTTAAGAAGGGGGTGTAGGAATTGGAAAGAATACAGTAAAGAAGCACAAGAATGGTTCTAGGAATGAGGAATGAGGAATAAAGATGTAGATTGGAGACGTTGAAGCTTATCACATTGGTGAACTGACAGTTCAGTGAAGAATTAATAAATGATAAGGAGTCTGGACAGAATAAACAGGGCAAACCATTTCGATTTCTGACATCATCAAAAACGTCAAAGATTTAAACTAATTTGCTAACAAAGCAAAAGTGACCTAAAGAAGAAACTTCTTCATCCAGTGAGATGGCTGAGGTCTGAAATGTACTGCCTGAGAGTATGGTCAAAGCAGGTTCAGTTGAGGCTTTCAGGTGGAAATTAGATGGTTATTTGAAAATGAAATCCTTGGAGGGTTAACAGGGAGAAGAATTGTACTGTGGGGAGGTGATGGCTGTGTGGTATTATCACAAGATTATGATTCCAAGCATTCAGCACATGTTCTGGGGACCTGGATTTTAAATCTGACCCAGCAGAGGGTGGCATTGGAAATTAATTTAAAAATATTTGGAATTAATGATGACCATCGGGCGGCAAAGTAGCACAATGGTTAGCATTGCTGCCTCACAGCACCAGAGATCCAGGTTCAATTCCCACCTCAGGCAACTGTCTGTGTGGAGTTTGCACATTCTCCCCTCCGGCTGCTCCAGTTTCCTCCCACAGTCCAAAGATGTGCAGGTTAGGTGGATTGGCCATGCTAAATTGCCCATAGTGTTCGGTGTAGGGGAATGGGTCTGGGTGGGTTGCTATTCGGAGGGTCGGTGTGGACTTGTTGGGCCGAAGGGCCTGTTACCACACTGTAAGTAACCTAATCTAAAGAAAAACTCGCCTGACTCTTTAATGTCCTTCAAGGAAGGAAAACTACCATCCTCACCTGATTTGACATACATGTAACTCCAGGCCCACAGCAACGTGGTTGACTCTCAAGTGCCCTCTGAAGTGGCCTAGCAAGCCACTCAGTTGTATCAATCACTACAAGGTCTCAACAAAGCAATGAAACCAAACCAACTGGCATCAACCTAGGCACCGGAAAGACAGCGGCAGAAACAGCTCTGTTGACCCTGCAAAGTCCTCCTTTCTAATATCTGGGGGCGAGTGAGAAAATTAGGAGAGCTGTCTCACAGACCAGTCAAGCAACAGCCTGACATAGCCATATTTACAAAATCAAAACTTACAGATAATATCCCAGACTTCACCATCGCCAACCCTGGATATGTTCTGTTCCACCGTCAGGACTGACCCAGCAGAGGGGACAGCACAGTGACACACAGTCGGGAAGAAGATGTCACGGGAGTCCTCAACATTAACTGTAGACCCCATGAAGTCTCATAGCTTCAGGTTAAACATGGGCAAGGAAACCTCCTCCAGCTGATTATCACATACCTTCCTCCCTCAGCTGCTGAATTGGTACTTTTCCATGTTGGAGAAGCATACTTGGATGAAGCACTGAGGGTGGCAAGGGCATAGAATCTACTCTGGGTGGGGTATTTCAATGTCTACCACCAAGAGTGGCTTGACAGCAGTGCTATTGATCAAGCTGGTTGTATCCTAAAGGACATAGCTGCTAGACTGGGGCTGCAGGAAGTGGTGAGGGAACCAACAAGAGGGAGAAACATACTTGACCTCATCCTTACCAATGTGCCAAACACAGATCACCTACCATCACTTTACTGATGATTGAGTATAGACTAATTGGGCAGTAATTGGCGAGGTTGGATTTGTCCTGCTTTTTGAGTATGGGAAATACCAGACCAATTTTCCACATTGTCAGATAGTACCAGTGCTGTAACAGCATTGGAACAACTTGGGCAGGGATGCGCCCAATATCTGGGACAGTGTCAGTAAAAGTGACCACATACAGTCCCTGTGGAGACAAAGTCCTGCCTTCACACTGAGAATACCTTCCATGTAGAAGGCAGAGGGTGGTGGTGGAGAGTTGTTTTTCAGACTGGAGGCCTGTGACCAGTGGAGTGCCACAAGGATCGGTGCTGGATCCTTTACTTTTTATCATCTACATAAATGATTTGGATGCGAGCATAAGAGGTACAGTTAGTAAGTTTGCAGATGACACCAAAATTGGAGGTGTAGTGGACAGCGAAGAGGGTTACCTCAGATTACAACAGGATCTGGACCAGATGGGCCAATGGGCTGAGAAGTGGCAGATGGAGTTTAATTCAGATAAATGTGAGGTGCTGCATTTTGGGAAAGCAAATCTTAGCAGGACTTATACACGTAATGGTAAGGTCCTAGCGAGTGTTGCTGAACAAAGAGACCTTGGAGTGCAGGTTCATAGCTCCTTGAAAGTGGAGTCACAGGTAGATAGGATAGTGAAGAAGGCGTTTGGTATGCTTTCCTTTATTGGTCAGAGTATTGAGTACAGGAGTTGGGAGGTCATGTTGCGGCTGTACAGGACATTGGTTAGGCCACTGCTGGAATATTGTGTGCAATTCTGGTCTCTTTCCTATCAGAAAGATGTTGTGA
This sequence comes from Chiloscyllium plagiosum, assembly GCF_004010195.1. Classification (NCBI taxonomy): domain Eukaryota; kingdom Metazoa; phylum Chordata; class Chondrichthyes; order Orectolobiformes; family Hemiscylliidae; genus Chiloscyllium; species Chiloscyllium plagiosum. The sequence goes on from NC_057742.1 coordinate 41,349,524, forward strand.
AACTTGACATGGTTCAGAAAAGATTTACAAGGATGTTGCCAGGGTTGGAGGATTTGAGCTATGGGGAGAGGCTGAATATGCTGGGGATGTTTTCCCTGGAGTGTCAGAGGCTGAGGGGTGACGTTATAGAGGTTTACAAAATTATGAAGGGCATGGATAGGGTAAATAGACAAAGTCTTTTCCCTGGAGTGGGGGAGTCCAGAACTAGAGGGCATAGGTTTAGGGTGAGAGGGGAAAGATATAAAAGGGACCTAAGGGGCAACTTCTTAACACAGAGGGTGGTACATGTATGGAATGAGGTGGTGGAGGCTGGTACAATTGCAACATTTAAAAGGCATTTGGATGGGAATATGAATAGGAAGGGTTTGGAGGGATATGAGCCGGGTGCTGGTAGGTGGGACTAGATTGGGTTGGGATATCTAGTCGACATGGATAGGTTGGACCGAAGGGTCTGTTTCCATGCTGTACATCTCTCTGACTATCCTGTTGTGGGGCACTGTCACTGTGCAAAATGGGACAGACTTCAAACAGATCTAGCAACTCAAGACTGGGATCAATGCAGCACTGTGAGGGTGGAACTAAACCCAGGTCCGGGGCGCTGCAAGACAGCAATGCTAACATTGTGCCACCATGCCACTCAATGATGGAAGTGGATGATCCATCTTGACTTCCTCCTGTGATCCCCAGCATCACAGAAACTAATCTTCAGCCAATTTGATTCACTCCATGTGATATTGAGAAACGCTTGGAGGCTGTATAGGCTGTGGGTCCTGACAACTCTCCGGTGAGCTACTGACATCTTGTGTTCCAGAACTTGCCGCATCCCTGCCCAAGTTTTTCCAATGCTGTTACAGCACTGGTACTCTCTGACAATGTGGAAAATTGCTCTAGTATTTCCCATACTCAAAAAGCAGGACAAATCATCCGGCCAATTACTACCCCATTAGTCTCTCCTCAATCATCAGTAAAATGATGAAAGGTGTCATCAACCATGCTATCAAGTAATAGCTGCTCAGCAATAACCTGCTTAGTGACGCCCAGGTTTGGTTCCACCAGAGCCACTCCGCTCCTGACCTCATTACCGCCTTGGGTCAAACATGGACAAAAGAGCTGAGTTCCAGTGGGGAGGGGGGAATGACAGCCATTGACATCAAGGTTGAATTTGACTGAGTGTGGCATCAAGGAGCCACAGCAATACTGGAATCAATGAGCATCGGGGGCAAACTCTCTGCTTGATGGAATCATACCTGACGTGTAGGAAGATGGTTGTGGTTGCTGGAGGTCAGTTCTCTCAGCTCCAGGACATCTCTGAAGGAGTTCGTCAGGGTAGTCTCCTAGGCCCAACTATCTTCAGCTGCTTCATCAATGGCCTTGCTTCCATCATAAGGTCAAAAGTGGGCATGTTCATGGATGATAGCCCAATGTTTAGCACCATTTGTAACTACTCAGACACTGAAGCAGTCCATATTGAAATGCAGCAAGATCTGGACAATATCCAGGCTTGGACTGACAAGTGGCCAGTAACATTCACGCCACACAAATGCCAGGTGATGACCATCCCCAAAAAGAAACAATCTAACCACTGCCTCTTGACATTCAATAATGTTACTATCACTGAATCCCTCACTAGCAATATCCTAGAAACTTCCATTGATTAGAAATGCAACTGGACTTGCCACATAAATACAGTGGTGACAAGGGCAGATCAGAGGCTAGGAATACTGCAGCGAGTAACTCACCTCCTGACTCCCCAAAGCCTGTCCACCATCTATATAGCACAAGTCAGTAGTGTGATGGAATATTCCCCACTTGCCTGGATGGGTGAAGCTCCAACAACAGTCATGAAACTTCACACTGTCTGGACAAAGCAGCCCACTTGATTGGCCCCACATCCACAAACATCCACTCCCTTCACCACAGACACTCAGTAGTAGCAGCATGTACTATCTACAAGATGCACTGCAGAATTCAACAATTCTAAGGCATCATCTTCCAAACCCACAATCACTTCCATCTAGGAGGACAAGGGCAGCAGATAGATGGAAATACCACACCCTCCCAGCCACTCATCATCCGGACTTGGAAATATATCGCCGTTCCTTTGACTGTCGCTGGGTCAAATTCCTGGAATACTCACCCTAGTGGCAATATGGGTTAACCCACAGCACACAGACTGCAGCGGTTCAAGAAGTGAACTCATTATCACTTGCCCATGGGGCAGGGCAATAAATGCTAGTCAACAAGTGAGGCCCACATCCCACGAGTGAATAACAAAAAGAAATTGATCATTCAGCTTGAGCAGAAACAATGGGCTGAATGACCTCTTCCTGCATTGTAAGAGTTATTTGATTCTGTAACGAAGAATAAATATGAGCCTCTTACTGTAAAATACAAAGGAAGAGAATACTGATTGAAAAGACAATCCAAGGCCCTAAAGGAGCCTTCCACATCCATCAAAGTTTTACCTGCACATCCACTAATATCATCTATTGTATCCGTTGCTCCCGATGCGGTCTCCTCTACATTGGGGAGACTGGACGCCTCCTAGCAGAGCGCTTTAGGGAACATCTCAGAGATCCCACGAGTGAATAACAAAAAGAAATTGATCATTCAGCTTGAGCAGAAACAATGGGCTGAATGGCCTCTTCCTGCATTGTAAGAGTTATTTCATTCTGTAACGAAGAATAAATGTGAGCCTCTTACTGTAAAATACAAAGGAAGAGAATACTGATTGAAAAGACAATTGTGTAATCATTTCCTTGACATCTTGAAAGAACATCCCCTTCTAAAGACAGAGGAAAGCATTTGGATTTATATTGTGCCTTTCATAACCATAGAACATTTCAATGAGCTTTACAGCAAACTAATTACTGCTGAGTATCCACACCATTGCAATGGCAAACATTCTGCATCAAATTTGCACTTGGCAAAGTCCCACAACCAACAACATGGTACTGGTAAGCTGATCTTCTTTAGGTATTGATTTAATAATAAGTATAGCGGCTCGAGGAAGACTTTCCTGCCCTTTCAGGACTGGTTTTAGGATTTTTTTACTTCCATCTTACAGGAATAATCAGTATGCTGTGAGACCATCAGCATTCGTCAAACTGTCATCTAATTATTCAGGAAGGAGCAAGTTACTGTAGATGCTGGAGTCTGAACTAAAAACGACAAATGCCAGAGATCACAGCTGGTCAGGCAGCATCCATGGAGTGAGTGCAAGCTAATGTTTCGAGTCTAGATGACTTTTTAACAGAGCAGAGCAGCGTGTACTATCTACAAGATGCACTGCAGAGTTCAAAGATCCTAAGACAGCACTTTCCAAACCCACGATCACTTCCATCTCGAAGGACAAGGGCAGCAGATATATAGGAACACCATCCCCTTCAAGCCACTCAACATGCTGACTTGGAAATATATTGTCATTCCTTCACTATATTCCCTTCCAATTAGCAGGCAGGTCTTCATTCAAAACATGGAACAACTATTGAGTCAGCATTCCCTACATAATACATGGGAATGTTGCTGAAAACATGGAATCACAGATGCAACCTTCACACCTTGTGCTTCTGTCTGACTGACATTGTTGCCTGGTGTTGTGTCATGGTGACTCTATCTAAAGGGGGCAGGTCAGTTAGAATCATAGAATCCCTACAGAGTAGAAACAGGCCATTTAGCCCAACAATTCCACTTGAAAGAGTATCCCATCCAGACCCATTCCCCTACCATATTACTCTACATTTTCCCTGACTAATGCACCTAACCTACACATCCCTGAACACTATGGACAGTTTAGCATGGCCAATTCACTTAAACTGGACATCTTTGGGCTGAGGGAGAAAACCCAAGCACCCAGAGGAAACCCACGCAGACACAGAGAAAATGTATAAACTCCAGGTGAATTGGCCATGCTAAATTGCTCGTAGTGTTAGGTAAAGGGGTAAATGCAGGGGAATGGGTGGATTGCGCTTCGGCGGGTCGGTGTGGACTTGTTCGGCCGAAGGGCCTGTTTCCACACTGTAATGTAATATAATCTAATCTAATGTAATCTAATCTAATCCACACAGTCGCCCGAGGCTGGAATCAAGCCCGGGTCCCTGGTGCTGTGAGACTGCTAACCACTGAGTCACTGTGCCACCCCCCAGCACATTGCAAAGCACTTGCTCACAGCGCTGACTCTGAGACATCAGCCTGTTTCAGGAGCTGGGTTCACTCTCTTTAAGTTTGTGCATGGGATGTGGAGCTCAGATTAATGGAGCTTCGACCTGTTGAAAATAAATTCACATTTCTCACCCACCTTCAATTTCCCAAATTGCTATTATAGGAAGTAGATCTCCTCCAAGACCCTGGTACCTAACCTTGACATGCATAATAGAATCATGTTCTTTTAATTCTTATTCGTGTTAGTTCACTGTCTAGTGTTTTTCTGCAATAATTGGGAATATTCTAAGATGCAGGACAGAGTGAATCCAATGCACCTTATTCTACAGTCTAAGGAGAAGCTTAGCAAAGGTCAGCTTTCACCTGTCCCTGTTTTCCTGAAAATTCAATTCAAATTGAAGTATTCAAACTCAATTGTCAAAATGGTCTTGAAAACATTCAATGTTTTGGCCTCAACAAAATTTCTCTGACAGAGAACTCCACAGGCTCACCCCTCTCTCATAGCAGAGGCAGTTATGCAAAGGTTAGAACAAACAATCCTACCACAAATTCAACCCAAACTCTGGGTCAGATATGTCGATGACACGTTTGTAATCATTAAAAACACGGAAATAGAAAAAACACACCGGATCATCAACGCCACACTCTCACATTTCTCACCCACCTTCAATTTCCCAAATTGCTATTACAGGAAGTAGACCTCCTCCAAGACCCTGGTACCTAAACTTGACATACATAATAGAATCATGTTCTTTTAATTCTTATTCATGTTAGCTCACTGTCTAGTGTTTTCCTGCAATAATTGGGAATATTCTAAGGTGCAGGACAGAGTGAATCCAATGCACCTTATCCTACAGTCTAAGGAGAAGCTATGTGTCATTATTAGCAAAGGTCAGCTTTCACCTGTCCCTGTTTTCCTGAAAATTAAATCCAAATTGAAGTATTCAAACTCAATTGTCAAAACTGTCTTGAAAACATTCAATGTTTTGGCCTCAACAAAATTTCTGTGACAGAGAACTCCACAGGCTCACCCCTCTCTGAGACTCCTTCGACTGTGACCCTGTTATAGACTCCTCAGTGATCAGAAACATCATTTTAAAAGGATGTGTCCTTCTGGATAAAGAGAGCCCTTTCAACCCATTGAGTCTAATATTTCGCAGTAGAACCTTAATTGGCTGCCCCGTTTACAAAATTACAACAGGAATTAGATCCAGAAAGTGGAAAGTACTTTGGGACATTCATAAATACTTTGTGTCTTTTATCTAACTCTGCAATGTTCCTTTCAAAGACTTTACTCATTCCCTGTTGACTAGTGAATGTAGATGAATACAGATACCAAAGGTAATAGCAGTAACATAGGACATAAGGTCATAGGGTCAGAAATAGGTGAGGCAGCCTATCGGCTCTGCTCTACCATTTCTTGGGATCATGGCATCAACTCTTGCCTTTTCTCATTCATCCTGTGTACCTATACTGATTAAACATCTGTCTATCTCAGTCTTGAATATACTTAATAGCCCAGCCTCTACAGCCCTCTCAGGTAAAGAATTCCACAGATTACTATCCAGAAGAAATTCCTCGTCATCCCTGTCTTAAATGTGCAACCCCTTTTACTGAAATGATGCACCCTGGTCCTTGACTTTCCCACAAGGGGAAACATCCTCTCTGCACCTATACTGACACGTTCCCTAAGAATTATGTATATTTCAATCATATTTTTATAATTTTCAATGAATACAGGTCCAATATCCTCAAGCTCTCCTCATTACACAGTTCCTCATACCTGGTAAACCATCTATGGACCACCTCCGAAGCCAGTATATCTTTCTTTGGATAAGGGAGCTCAACGTGTTCACACTACTCCAGTTGTGGTCTGACTAATGCTTGTATTATGTTGCATTGCATGGTGACATGGTAGCTCAGTGGTTAGCACTGCTGCCTCACAGTGTTAGGGAACCTGGCTCAATTCCAGCCTCAGAAGACTGTTTGTGTGGAGTTTGCACATTTTCCCTGTGTTTGCATGGGCTTCCTCCTACAGTCCAAAGATGTGTAGGTTAGATGGATTAGCCGTGGAAAACGTAGGGTTACGAGGCCTGGGTGGGATGCTCTTCAGTGAGTCAATGTGGATTGGATGGACTGAATGGCCTGCTTCTGCACTGTAAGAATTCTATAACAAAAGCTCCATTCCCTCCAAAATAAAGGCAAACATTTCATTTGCCTTCCCTAATACCTGCTGAATTTGTATGTTAGCTTTCTGAGTATCATACGAGAGAACTCTCAAATTCCTCTATGCTGCAGATTTATGCTGTCTTTCTTCATTTAAATAATATTCAATGCCTCTATTCTTTCTGCCAAAATGCATAAGGTTACATTTTCCTATACTATATTCCATCTACCAAGTTTTTACCATTTAATTAATCTGTCTGCATTCCTCTCCAGATGTTTTAAGTCAGATCTTGGGTAGAATACATTCACTTTCCTCGTCCGAGTTATTGATATAAATTGCAAATAATCATAGCCTGAGCACTGATTCATGTGACACCCCACTAGTTATAGGGTCCCATCCTGAAAAGCATTCCCCCCCCATCCCAACTCTGTCTTAGTTAGTCAATCCTCTATACATGCTAACATGCTACGTCCAATACCATGAGATTTTATTTTATTAATGTGTGGCACCTTATCAAACCCCTTCTGAAAATCTTACATCCACTGTTTCCCCTTTAACTATCCTGACTGTTACCTCCTCAACGAATTCTATTAAACTCCTCAGGGCTGATTTCTCCTTCATGAAGCCATACTGATTCCTGTGCCATCTCCTGGCTCCCCATTACTATTTCTGTAGCCTCATTCTCTAAGGGGCTTATGTTCACTTTAGCTTCCCTCTTCCACATTCTAAATGAAATAAAAAGCTGTCTGTCTGATATTGCTTGCACGCTTACTTTTAACGTTTAATTTGTTTGTTTTTATTTTTTGCTCCTCTTTCGTTGATTTTTAAAATCTTCCTGATCCTATGGCTTCTCACTAATCTTTGCTTGTGTGACAAATGTATGCATTGTACGTTTTATGTTTTATCTTTCAACCTGATACTATCACTAACTTTCCTGATTAACCATGTTTAGATTACCTCCTTCCTACAATTTTTCTTCCTCCCTAGAATATATCTTTGTTGTGTGACATGAACTCTTTTCTTAAATGCCTACCATTGTCCATCAACCACCTTCGCCACTCAACTGCTTTCCTGGTCTACGCCAGCCACCTCTGCTCTCATTCCTTTGCAATTCCCCTTAGTTAAGCTTAGTACAATTGTTTCCCCTCCAGGTTCTTACCTCTCAAACTGAAGGTTAAATTCTACCATGTTATGGTCATTTATTAATTCACGACACAGCGCCAGGATAGGTCAAGTTCAAATTCCACTCAACAGTTGTCCCAAGATGAAGACAACATGACGGCAATGGAGGTCAATGGAGATTATATCAAATTGTTATTGCTTAGCACTTGTATGAGACAAATATTAACCTAATATTCTCCAAGTCTTGCTGTGTTTGGAAATGGACTGCTTCTGAGCATCTGAGGCATTGTGAATGGGAGGAGAAAGTGAGGACTGCAGATGCCGGAGATCAGAGTCAAGAATGTGGTGCTGGAAAAACACAGCAGGTCAGGCAGCATCTGAGGATCAGGAGAATCAAGGTTTCGGACATAAGCCCTTCATCAGTATCGGCCCTCCTCAGACGCTGCCTGACCTACTGTGCTTTTCCAGCAACACACTCTCAATCCTGTATTGTGAATGCCGCTGAATATTATGCAATTATCAGCGAATATCCTCATTACTGACCTAATGTCGGAGGGAAAGTCATTGAGGAAGCAGCTGAAGATAGCAGGGGCTAGGACACTGAGAAACATCTGTGGAGCAGTCCTGAAACTGAGTTCACTGACCTACCACAGCCATAACAATTTCCCTTTGAGGTGGGCATGACTCCAAATCATTGAGACTCGCACCCCCCCCCCCAGCCCCCCACCCCCCACCCCCCACTGATGTTATTGACAAACAGTTATGTTAATACCATTCTTGAACTAATGTAGACTTGATGTCAAGGATAACCACTCTTATACTACCCCTGGTGTTCAGCTTTTCTGGTCATATTCAGCCCAATTTTGTAATGAGGCCAGGAGCTAAGTGACCCTCAAAGTAAGTGTCTGCGAACAGGGTTTTACTGATCAAATGGCATCTAAAACAATTATCCCTTCTATTACTCGATCAAGACTGGACTAATGAGGTAATAATTGGATGAGTTGAATTTGTCCTGCCATTCAATTGTAGGACATACCTGGGAAAATTCCCATATAGTTGGGTAGATGCCATTCTGAGAGTATGGTGCTGGAAAAACGCAGCAAGTCAGGCAGCATCCGAAGAGCAGGAGAATCAATGTTTTGGGCATAGACCCTTCATCAGGAATCTGATGCCTGAAACAACGATTCTTCTGCTCCTTGGATGCTGCCTGACTTGCTGTGTTTTTCCAACACCACACTTTCAACTCTGATCTCCGGCATCTGCGCAGTCCTCACTTTTTTTCTAGATACCATGTTGCACTGGGAACATCTCAGCTAGGAGTATAGCAAGGTCTGGAGCACAAGTCTTCAGTTGACCAGAATGTTGCCAGGGCATATAGCCTTTGCAGGATCCAATGCCGCCAACCAATCATTTATTGATATCATGCTGAGAGAATTGTATTGGCTAAAACCTGGCATCTGTGATACTATGGTCCCCTGGAGGAAGCGAGGTGGATCGACCTCTGAGCTAGAGACTGCGAGTGCCAGGCACCACTTTATCAGTGTTGTCCCTCTCCCTCCTCCCGCTGGGCTACCGTGACTTGGATGTCTGAAAGCAGGAGTGCAGGAAAAAGATTAGCTTGAGGAAAGAGGAGAGAGGTCAAAATGCCAGAGCGCAATAAAAAGAGAAAGTGCATGGAGACACCCAGCAGGACTGGCAGCATCTGTGGGGAGAAAAACAGAGTTAGCAGCAGAGTCCAGATTAAACCGGACACAAGGATTTGTTTCCATGTTGTATGACTCTATGACTCTTCTTTGGAACTTAAATAAACTGCAAAATGGTGGTGTTTGTGCTATTGACCAAGGAGGATGAGGAACAAGTCCAATACAGAATGGGTGTCCCCTCTGCGAGCAGCATAAAAACAACCATTTATCCATCCTTATCACTCTATCCTCATCACTCTATCCTCATCACTCTATCCTCATCACTCTATTCACCCTCATCACTCTATCCTCATCACTCTATTCACCCTCATCACTCTATCCTCATCACTCTATCTTCATCACTCTATCCTCATCACTCTATCCATCCTCATCACTCTATCCATCCTCATCACTCTATCCTCATTACTCTATCCTCATCACTCTATTCACCCTCATCACTCTATCCACCCTCACCAGTCAAATAATCCTGATCAATCATTCCATGCTCATCAATCCTCGTCAATCTGCCAATCCTTAAATATATATAAAATTGCATAAATATATGAATATATGAAATTTACTTGATCAACACCTGTCACTCTATCAATCCTCATCAATCTACCAATACTTAAATATATAAATAGAAAATGCATAAATATATAAATACATCAAATTTGCTCATCAACACCCACCGCTATAACTACCCACCACCCTATCAATACCCACCACCCTTTCAATACCCACCACCCTATCAATATCCATCACCCTATCAATACTCATCCCTATCAACACCCATCACTCTATCAATACCCACCACCCTATCAATACCCATCCCTATCAATACCCATCACTCTATCAATACCCACCTCCCATTCAATACCCACCACTCCATCAATACCCACCACTCTATCAATACCCATCACCCTATAAATACTCACCACTCTATCAATACCTATCAGCCTATAAATAACCATCACTCTATCAATACCCACCATGCTATCAATCTTCATCAATCCTGCAGACAGATTACAGTGTTCCTCCAGCATCAGAGTGACCTCCACTAATTTGCTCTTCATTTCTGTGATCTTTGATTCTTTGGCTCAAGATATTTTTCCGAAATATGTGGTTCAAATTTACATGTAATGTTTCATTTATATTCCCTTTGATAAGTCAACATTCCCTGGCTAGGCGACATCATCAGTGCTTGGGAGCCTCCTGCGAAGCGGCAGGGACAGACCACTATAAACACCGGAGGAAACATCAAAGAAGCGCTTCGCAGGAGGCTCCCAAGCACTGATGATGTCGCCTAGCCAGGGGACGAAACGTTTGCAACAAAAACTTCCAGCTCGGCGAACAGAACCACAACAACGAGCACCCGAGCTACAAAACTTCGCGAAAACTTTCAATATTCCATTTTAATACTCAACGTATTCCCTTTATTAGTAATCTAGCTTCACCAGATTTTATTACAGCAGCAACTCAACGAGGGCGCAATAGCAGCATTTAAAATACCACCCAGGTAAAGAGCTGTGAGGGGAGGTTGAGATGGGGTGGAGGTTTAGAGTTTGGGTGGGCAGCTGGTTGGCTGGAGGTAGAGATAAATGGGCGAGGAGAAGATGAGCTGGTGTAAATAACGTAAAAACACAATCCATAGGAGCACGTGTAGCACCTTCGGTCCATTAAACCTGTTTCACTGGTCAATATAATCGTCGCTGATTTGATTATGTCCTTAATTCCATTTTTCTGTGTATCCTGTCTATCATAAATCAGTCTGATTTGGGTGAGAATGGAGGTGTGGTGGGGTAAAGTATGAGCAGGGAGGACGTAGTCGTCGGTTCAGTGCGGGCTGATAAAATTCTGGAAGCAATTGCTACCAACTCTCAGAAGAAGCTATTCCCTCTTGAATGAATATTTACTTCAAATCAGATAAATCACTGTTTGCCAACAGTAAATATTTCATGGTGCTACCTCTCTGTCACAGCAATCAGAAATAGCTTGGCTTCTCCCCTTTATTGAAGTACAAAGTCAGAGCTATACGTGACACAACTCAAACACTTGGTGAAATATACCTTCCTTTATTGATTTTGACCAGCTTACATTGCAGTGTCTGCACGACATTGCTCAGTCTCCCCACAGCCACAAATTACATTACAGGTTGCACCTTGTCACATAAAACATTGCAAGTGATTGATTAGCTGCAGAAAAATATTACAAACTTTATCATTAATATTTATATTTTTAACACTCAGCTAGGTCAGTCATATCAGTTTACTTTCCATCTCGGCTATCTAACTGACCCATCCGTAACTCCTGGGGGGGTGGGCAGCAGGAACAGGTTCGAACGTATCTGTGTCAGTTCTGAGAGTGATTAATGGGAAAATGCAGAGAGAGCTTTACACTGTATCTAAACCTGTATCAGACTAGTCTTGAGAGTGTTTTTTGGGGACAGTGCGGAGCTTTATGTTGTCTTTGATCATTGCTGTTCTAGCCTGGGAATGTTTGATTGGATACTGTACAGGGAGATTTACAGGGAAGGATGAAATAAAGGCTTCCTCAGTGACACAGGAGTATGAGGTAGGGTCACAAACACAGACAGTGGTTGGATGCTAGCTTAAAACAGCATCCCTCCCTCTCAACCAAGCTCAAATTCTCTGGACAGGTTAATTAGGAAATATGTATACTCATAACAGCCAACCCCATTCTGTGTTCCTGGCAACCAGTGGTTTTATAGTCACAGAGTTTGTAGCACAGAGAAAGGCTCTTCAGCTTATTGAATCTGCACTGGTCAAAAGCAACTGCCTGACTATTCTCATCGTGTTTTCCAACACTAGGCCCATAGCCTTATATGTCTTGGTATCGCAACAGCACATTGAAATCTTCTTAAATGTTATATCAGTTTCATCCTCTATCACCCTTTTAGGCAGTGAGTTCCAGAGTCCCACCACTCTGTGTAAAAAAACAGTTTCTTCACATATCCTCTAAACTTCCTGCCCATTACCTTGTTCTTTACCACCTGGTCAACCCTCAACCAAGGTTTCCTGTCTACCCCGCCTTGGTTCCTCATAATTTTATTTATCTCAACCATTCCCCACACCCCACCTTATTCTGCTCTGCTCAAAGGAAATCACAGTGGGCTGAAGGGTTTTTTCTATGTTGTAAATCCCTATGACTCTATCCAATCTCTCATCATAACTAGAACTCTCCAGCCAGACGACATGCTGGTAAATCTCCTCTTCACCTTCTCCAGTGCAATTACATCCCTCCTCTAATGTGGATTCCAGAAATGCATGTAATCTCTAGCTGTGGCCTAACCAATGTTTTATACAGTTCCAGCATCACCCCCATTCACTTAAATTCCAGGCCTTCACTAATAAAGACAAATATCACATACGTCTTCTGAATCGCTTTATCCATGTGTCCTGATATTTGATAAGGGACATGCCTACCAAAGTCCCTCTGATCCTCAAAACTTGCCATGATCAGGTTTTCCATTGCTTTGTTTGTCCTTCCTGATCGCATCACCTCACACTTATCAGATTGAATTCAATTTTCCACTGACCAACCCATCTGACCAGCCCAACTGACCAACCCAAGGCTCTTCTCCTCACTATTTATCAGCCCATCAACCCTTCTTTCTTTGAGCCTAAACCGTTGACATATGTACGCAAGGGATCCAACTCTGATCTTTGTGGGACTCCTCTGGATTAGGCTTCCAGCTCCTTGACCATCATCCTCTGCTTTTGTTTATGAATAGTTCACAATTTCAATCCCAGAATTTAAAGGGACACTCCAAACAGGCCAGTTGAAATTTGCAGTTGGCATGGGGAGACATGGGTTTTGTTACAGAGGCTAGATGGGCAAAGGCTATGTCATTTTTCAGCAAAACCTCACTGGACATGTAGTTGGGGATGGTGAGGACCTGGAGCAGGAGGAAGAGGATGCAGGCATAAAAATGGCATGACTGGTGGCATATCCCCATCAGAGGACTTCTGCAGATCGTGCACCAGCTCAGATACTTACACTTCCATGTGAGCCAAGTTACAGAGATTTTCTTCCATTTATTGAATGGAACAATTGATTGATTGATCACTTTCATGCATTGAATACCATTTAAAGGAGAACAAACCTTGTTTATTCATTGTCCCAATGATCTGCAGACTTCATTGGGAATGTGGCAGGACCACATTATGAAAGGAAGCTTGACTCAAAGCACTTCCACTTCTTGGGCAGTTACTGCTGCCTTAGGTCAGCATTCTACACGCTGAGCTCTGTTCCTTTCTGAATGGGCAACTCTGCCACTGCAGAGGTACAGGTAGGCAGTCTTCTACGGAGCTGTCATAGGCTCCAATCCTTGATAAGGATAATTCCGTAGTTGAACTGGAATCAAATCAACCTGTCGCTACCTCTGTTAAAGTCGTATGAGACCGATAGTGAAAGTGGGAGGCCATGAAATTTAATCTTTATTGTTTACAGAACTGCTTTATGTCTGTGCATGGGATGGGGAGGTGGAGTCAAAAGTGTCTTTTGTCTTTGGTTTCAGATGGGTGAATTGATGAAACTGAAATAGACTTTGCAAAAATCAGGGCATCTTGAGCAGCAATGAATCCCACAGGAAGCTGTTGGGGCCAGTTCATGGGATATATTCAAAAGAGAGCTGGGCATGGCCCTTGTTACTCATGGGATCAAGGGGGGATGGGGAGAGGGTGGGAATGGAACTCTGAGATTGTATGCCCCTAGTGAATGGTGGAGCAGGCTTGAAGGGCTGAATGGCCTCTTCCTACGTGTATTTTCTACGTTTCTATATGGCATGATGTAGTCTACCTCACCTTCCCCCTTCTCAGCTCCCTCTACACTGGCAGCAGTATCAGTGAGGATCTGTACTCTGCATTAGGTTCCCTCTACAGATCCAAAATTTCAGACAGGCCAAGGGAGAAGCAGATGCATTTGTGGGCTCTGTGTTCTGTGTCTGGCCTCCTGTGAGCTGGTCACTTCCTCTGATTCTAATTAGCTGTGCAGGTCTTGGAGCAGTATTCTGCTGTTGGTGCTGCAGTTTCTGTTCCTGCTGGTGCTCTGATCAGCCTTCTATACCTCTAAACTTTAAACGACACCTCCAAAGTGTACAAAATTTCTCAGTTCAAGTTACTCAGTTCATGACCTCATTACAACCTTGTTCCAAAGGACAAAGGATCTGAATTCCAAAGGCATTGTGAAAATGCTTTCCCTTGATGTCAAGGCTCCATTTAACCATGTGTGGCACCAGGAGCCCTGACAAAACTGGTGTCAATGGGAATCGGGGGGCACGCTTATTGTTGGAGTTATATCTGGCACAAGCAAAGATCATGGTTGTTGAAGCTCAGTCATCCTAGCTCAAGGACATCTCTGCAAGCTGTCCTGAGCCCAACCATCTTCAGCTGCTTCATCAATGACCTTTCTTCTATTACAAATGTCAGAAGTGGAGATGCTCACTAATGATTGCACAATGTTCAACATCATTTTGAAACTCTGCAGATACTGTAGTAGTCTGTCCATATGCAAAAAGACCAAGACAATATTCAGGATTTGGCTGATGAATGGCAGGGAAAATTCATGCCATGTAAATGCAGGAAATAAATATATCTATCAAGAATTTAACAATTCCTCCTTGACATTCAGTGGCATTACAACCACTGAATTTGTCACTGTGACAAACCGAGGGGTTACCATTGACCAGAAACTGAACTGGACCAGCCACATATATAGAGGTAAAAACAATGACTGCAGATGCTGGAAACCAGATTCTGGATCAATGGTGCTGGAAGAGCACAGCAATTCAGGCAGCATCGAGGAGCTTCAGCAAAATCGACGTTTCGGGCAAAAGCCCTTCATCAGGAATAAAGGCAGAGAGCCTGAAGCGTGGAGAGATAAGCTAG
>NC_057742.1:41365569-41379104 GCF_004010195.1 Chiloscyllium plagiosum
TCATTATTGGAGATGGAGAGGTCCAGGAAGGGGAGCCAGGTGTCGGAGATGGTCCAGGTAAATTTAAGGTCAGGGTGGAATGTTTTGGTGAAGTTGATGAATTGCTCAACCTCCTCGCGGGTGCACGAGGTGGCGCCAATGCAGTCATCAATGTAGCGGAGGAAGTGGTGGGGAGTGGTGCCGGTGTAATTACGGAAGATCAGTTGCTCTACGTAGCCAACAAAGAGACAGGCATTGCTGGGGCCCATACGTGTGCCCATGGCTACCCGTTTGGTCTGGAGGAAGTGGGAGGATTCAAAGGAGAAATTGTTAAGGGTGAGGACCAGTTCGGCCAAACGAATGAGAGTGTCGGTGGAAGGGTACTGGTGGGGACGTCTGGAGAGGAAAAACGGAGGGCTTGGAGGCCCTGGTCATGGCGGATGGAGGTGTAGAGGGATTGTATATCCATGGTGAAGATGAGGCGTTGGGGGCCGGGGAAACGGAAGTCTTGGAGGAGGTGGAGGGCGTGGGTGATCCAGCCACATATATAACCTGGCTGCAAGAGAAGATCAGAGGCTAGGTATCCTGTAAGTAATTCATGTGCTGTTTGCCCACTGCCTGATTACCAGCTATGTGGCACAAGTCAGGAGGATGATGGAATTCTTACCATTTGCCTGGGTGAGTGCAGACCCAACAACACTCAAGTCGCTTATCACCATCCAGGGAAATGCAGTTTATTTAATTGACACCCCATCCACCATTTTCAGCATTCAGTCACTCCACCACCAATGTGCATTAGAGTGAGTACCATCTACAATCTGTCCTGCAGAATTCCACCCAAGACCCTTTCAAAGCACTTTCCAAACTCAACACCACTGCCATCTAGAAGGGCACAATGCATGGGAATGCCAGGATGGTGAGTGTCTTGGAGGGGCATCCCTGTAAGTGCCCCTCCAAGACACTCACCATCCTGAGTTGGAATTATATCGCCTTTCCTTCCCTGCCACTGAGTCAAAATCCTGAGCTCTGTCTCGAAGGCTATTGTAGATGTACCTCCACTCCATGACAGCAGCAATGCAAGGCGACTGCTCATCATCCCTTCTCCAGGGTCATTAGGGCTGGTCAACCAATGCTTATCTCAGCATTGAGACCATATCTATTCCATTAATTTTAAAATGTGTTAAAAATCACTTCCCACAAACAGACACAAAAGCAGTGGGAGTGAAGAACAATTTTTGCCATTTTTCCTGACAGCTCCCCCAATTGTTGTTGTAATTTCAGCTATTTTTCACTACTCAGTTGGGAGAAAGCCTGGGAAATCTGTAGATCCAAAGTTAATGTGCAAAAACCGTGTGTCTGTTATTGAGCAATTAACATGGGTCAGTTCATAGCGTCCCCAAACTGAGGGGGTTACCCACCTCCAGCAGAACGCACAGAACGGAGATGAAGAAGTTAGTGTGTGGGATCGCAGCTTTCTGAGCTGCTGACGTGTTCCTCAGATTTAAACCCTCACATGCACCCAAACGCTACATGCTCCTGCAGCTTGGCATTTTCCCTGTAATTCTCACATCTCTGAGGCTGAGTAAAAGAATGCTTTTAGAAAATTGAGTGCATTTTGGTTACTTGAGCATATTTTCAATGTGTGTAAGCAGCCATAGAAGAATGAGCAGATAGAGCTGTTACTCACTCTTTAACTCAGTCCTTTCACAACTAGATCTGCCCTTAATTTGATCAGACAACTGACGTAACATCCTCAGTAGAATCATCTTCTCTATCAGAACGAGAATAAATGGGTCATGACTCAGAGCAGCGAAGAATGCAAGTGCATTGAACGGCTTAGCTCAGGGAATTTTCCAAAAATTCAGTAATTTCTAAACTATGCAGCTGTAAAAATGGAGGGATGATGAAGTCTAGAGGTAACATCACCATACATGAGAGTTCCTTCAGCAGATAAGTGGAAACAGGAGTGGTGTCTGGCTGTGTTCTGGACATCAAAGATTAGATTACTTACAGTGTTCGGCCCAACAAGTCCACATCAACCCTCCGAAGGCAACCCACCCAGACCCATTGTGGAAGAATGGACAGATGATAGGAAACTCAACTCTGGGCCAAAAAGGAGCCATTACATTGATTCTCTAGCTATGAATAGATAATTAGGAATTGGAGGAAATGAGAGCACAGCCACTAGCTAGAAAAATATTGGAAGAGGATGCAGCGGTCAAACTTGTATAAAGTTGGTCAAGATGGATAAGAGGTGATGCAGTATCTCAGCTATAGGATGTCATTTATAAGTCTTTCTCTGGCCATCTGAGTGCAGGTAGTGCTCCTATAATGCCATAGTTGCTTCCAGTGAAACCTTGCTTAATAGAAAAGCATTTTAATAGAAATAATGGCATCTATGGGAAAAGTGGCGTTGGGGCAGACCAGCAAAAAATATCACTCATGATCACTCAAACATCACCCAGATATCTAACACAAGGTGTAGCACAGCCTGAATTAAGGTATAACTCATATTTATCAATGAAACAAAAATAAAAATAACACAGTACATTTAAAAAAATGTTATTAATGCAGGGACCGAGGGTCATCATGGTGTGTAAGGTAGACTCCCTCATTTCTGTTAAGCGAACTATATCATATATTCTGTCCTTACGCTCAAAACACTTTATAATATTGAGCTTCTCTTCCAGTGTTACAACCTTTCTTTTGTGTTCACCACCCGCAATTTTATCACCAGGATGCTTCTTGCTAACATTCTTGTCACTATGTTCCTTCATTTTTTTTTCAAAACAGGGGATAATCTAGGAATAGTGTGCCTTTCACAGGAAGCTGTTCAATGCATCTCTCAGAAAGCTGCTGTCTGTACAGTACCTCTCACAGTAAGCTGCTCTATCGGCGCATGCGCAGAACGAAACGCATGAAACAATCGGCGCTGGAATTGTGCTGTTGTGAACAGAGATAGTCGTTATCGAAAATACTGTTCCTTAATTCCTCGTTATAAGCATATCATGCTACTAGAATGCACATTGTCCGAGAACTACCTGTATTATAACAAGGCTAGAAACCTGATAGAAAGGGCTTTAACATGGAGTTCAAGGACTGTTGGGCATAGATCTAGAAGATGACAATACATCTTAAGCTTACTCTGTGCGAAGGAAAGGTTGGATACAGTTTGAAAGGACAGAGTTTCCCTATAAAGGGAGGGATGTTAGCAAAGGATTTGAACAACAAAAGGATGGAACTTGTGTAGAGAGTACGATTAAGAATACCAGGCTGGGAGTTGGCAGTTTAGTGGGTAGGGGGCAGAAGAAGAAGGAGTAGGGAGAGATGAAGTGATGAAGGGTTTGAGAGACAGCAGAGAGAATACCAGGTGTTGGGGAGTGGAATAGAGCCCTTGGAGGATGTTTGACCTATAGGGCTAGGTAGAGGGAGAGAGGTGGTGGGGCCAATCAAAAGAATGGTGACAGTTTTAGAGATGAAGTCTATGAGCTCCTCTCACAATCAGCGAGTCAGAGTTGTCAATTTGTGCAAAGGTAATCCTAAAATAGAGAGCAGTCTCAGGAGAAGACTGTGGGATCAGGTGATCTGGCCAGATCTGGATAATTGCCTGCAGTATGAGAGTTGGGATAAGAGCCTTCTGAGGGATACAGGGAGAAGGTGAGGACTGCAGATGCTGGAGAGTCAGAGTTGAGAAGTGTGGTGCTGGAAAAACAAAGCAGATCAGGCAGCATCCAAGGAGCAGGAGAGTTGACTTTTTAGGCATAAGCCCTTCATCAGGGATGTGTGTTTGTTCTAGTGTTAGGCCCAGGAGATCACTTTGCTCTGGCTATTTTGGAAAATTTATCCATCACAGGTTACTTTCTAAACTAATCTTTCACTTGGTCAGTGTCACCCAGTCTGATGCAGCGTCAGTGATGGCTATACTGTGAGGAACCTGAAACAACATTAGTTCGAACTGTAAATGTCCCTTTTGCAGACAGCTCCATATCTTGGGATAGATCAGAGAGAGTATACTGTGTGTATGTCATTGCATCCTGGTTTGTATATTAATGGAGCCTATTGTTTGACAGTGACAGATTATTACTGGGGCAGTAATACTCCTCACCCTATTTTGAGGCCATTAGTCATAATTCCTTATAATGAAATCCAAATAATGCACACCTGGAGACATGTTGCGCCAGAACCCTTGCTATAATGTTAATGGAAACCATCGCACAATCCTCGGTGAGAGCACAGATGACTGAAGAAAGCCAGTGGAGAATTGCAGCAACCACCCTGCCCCCGACAACAGGAAAAGAGACGATGGTCTGGTGTAAGAGGAGTTGGAAATTTGTGCAGAAAGTTTACTTCAGTGGTTTTGGCTGCATTTCAACTCCAGCAGCTGAATTCTGCATTTTTGTCTCACAAATGAACGGGGCACTCAAACCATTTCTCAGTGCATAGAAACTCACAGCACGCAACCATGCTCATGTCTCCAGTAATTGTCATTTCTACAGCATCATTGCTCATATGAAGCCAACACAACAAATACACTGAGTGTTCCCTGTATAATAACAACCTGCAGTGAGCAACGAGGATTGATGTGGCTTCGAGATGCATTTATCTCTGTTTCTGTGTCATCAGCCTGGGTTACTGCACTTCTTAATACTGGCAGGTTCCTGACTGAAGAGTTCTTTCATAATGATCATGTCAGAGTTAAAGATTTTCTGTAAACTTTTAGTGAAGCACAATTTGAAATTGGAATAAGAGGTTTAAGTGGGTATCCTATCCCAAAGGTTTATCTTTCTGCCACTTGTACGCGCACACAAAACTGATGGCAGAAAAAGACCAGCTGGCCAATCAAGCCATCAACACACAATAATGTTGGACCGTCCTGAATAAATATACCTAACAGCACATATTTATACAAATGGATCCTGACCCAGTAAGGGTCAGTAATAGTGGAGCAGTACCCAATAAAAGTCAGTGCTAATGGAGCTGTACCCAGTAAGGGTCAGTGTTGCTGGAGCTGTACCCAGTAAGGGCCAGTATTAGTGAAACTGCACCCAGTAAGGGTCAGTGTTAGTGGAGCTGTACCCAGTAAGGGTCAGTGTTAGTGAAGCTGCACCCAGTAAGGACCAGTGTTACTGGAGCTGTACCCAATAAGGGTCAGTATTAATGGAGCTGTACCCAGTAAGGGTCAGTGTTACTGGAGCTGTACCCAGTAAGGGTCAGTGTTAGTGGAGCTGTACCCAGTAAGGGTCAGTGTTAGTGAAGCTGCACCCAGTAAGGACCAGTGTTACTGGAGCTGTACCCAGTAAGGGTCAGTGTTAATGGAGCTGTACCCAGTAAGGGTCAGTGTTACTGGAGCTGTACCCAGTAAGGGTCAGCGTTGATGGAGTTGTACCCAGTAAGGGTTAGTGTTAATGGAGCTGTACCCAGTAAGGGTCAGTGTTAGTGGAGTTGTACCCAGTAAGGGTCAGCGTTGATGGAGCTGTACCCAGTAAGGGTCAGTGTTACTGGAGCTGTACCCAGTAAGGGTCAGTGTAATGAAGACGTACCCAGTAAGGGTCAGTGTTAGTGGAGTTGTACCCAGTAAGGGTCAGTGTTACTGGAGCTGTACCCAGTAAGGGTCAGTGTAAATCAAAGTGCACCCAGTAAGGACCAGTCTTAAAGGAGCTGCACCCTGTAAGGGTCAGTATTAATGGAGCTGTACCCAGTAAGGGTCAGTGTTGATGGAGCTGTACCCAGTAAGGGTCAGTGTTAGTGGAGCTGTACCCAGTAAGGGTCAGTGCTAATGGCGCTAAATACAGTAAGGGTCAGAGTTACTGGAGCTGTACCCAGTAAGGGTCAGTGTTAGTGAAGCTGCACCCAGTAAGGGTCAGTGTTACTGGAGCTGTACCCAATAAGGGTCAGTATTAATGGAGCTGTACCCAGTAAGGGTCAGTGTTACTGGAGCTGTACCTAGTAAGGGTCAGCGTTGATGGAGCTGTACCCAGTAAGGGTCAGTGTTACTGGAGCTGTACCCAATAAGGGTCAGTGCTAATGGAGCTGTAGCCAATAAGGGTCAGTATTAATGGAGCTGAACACATTAAGTGTCAGTGATAATGGAGCTGTAGCCAGTAAGAGTCAGTGTTAGTGGAGATGGACCCAGTAAGAGTCAGTGTTAGTAGAACTGTACCGAGTAATAATCAGTGTTAGTGAAGCTGAACCCAGTAAGGGTCAGTCTTAAAGGAAGTGTAACCAGTAAGGGTCAGTGATAATGGAGATGAGCACAGTAAGGGTCAGTGTTAGTGGATCTTTACCCAGTAAGGGTCAGTGCTAATTGAGCTATAACCAGTAAGATTCAGTGTTACTGGAGCTGTACTGAGGAAGGGCCAGTGTTCATGGAGCTGGACCCAGTGAGGGTCAGTGTTAGTGGAGTTGTACCCAATAAGGATCAGTGTTAGTGGAACTATACCCAGTAAGGGTCAGTGCTAATGGAGCTGTAACCAATATGGGTCAGTATTAATGGAGCTGTACCCAGTAAGTGTCAGTGTAAATGGAGCTATACCCAGTAAGGGTCAGTGTAAATGGAGCTGTATCCAGTAAGGGTCAGTATTACTGAAGCTGTACCTAGTAAGGGTCAGTGTTAGTGGAGTTGTACCCAATAAGGATCAGTGTTAGTGGAGCTGTACTGGGTAAGGGCCAGTATTAATGGAGCTGTAACCAGTAAGATTCAGTGTTACTGGAGCTGTACCCAATATGGGTCAGTATTAATGGAGCTGTACCCAATATGAGTCAGTATTAATGGAGTTGTACACATTAAATGTCAGTGCTAATGGAGCTGGACCCAGTAAGGGTCAGTATTACTGGAGCTGTACCCAGTAAGGGTCAGTGTTAATGGAGCTGAACCCAGTAAGGGTCAGTGTTACTGGAGCTGCACCCAGCAATGGTCAGTGTTAATGAAGCTGAACCCAATATCGGTCAGTGTCAATGGGACAGTACCAATAAGGGTCAGTGTTAATGAAGTTGTTCCCAGTAAGATACATTGCTAATGGAGCTGTACACAATAAGGGTCAGTGTTACTGTGGCTGTACACAATAAGGGTCAGTGTTAATGAAGTTGTACCCAGTAAGGGTCAGTGCTAATGGAACTGTCCCCAGTAAGGGTCAGTGTTACTGGAGCTGAACACAATAAGGGTCAGTGTTAATGAAGTTGTACCCATAAGGGTCAGTGCTAATGGAACTGTATCCAGTAAGTGTCAGTGTTACTAGAGCTGTACCCAGCAAGGGTCAGTGTTAATGGAGCTGTACCCAGCAAGGGTCAGTGTTAATGGAGCTGTACCCAATAAGGGTCAGTGTAATGAAGTTGTACCCAGTAAGGGTCAGTGTTAATGGAGTTGTACACAGTAATGTTCAGTGTTCGTGGAGCTGTACCCAGTAAGGGTCAGTGTCAATCAAAGTGCACCCAGTAAGGATCAGTATTAATGGAGGTGTACCCAGTATGGGTCAGTGTTAATGGAGCTGTACCCAGTGAGGATCAGTGTTCCTGGAGCTGTACCTAATAATGGTCAGTGTTAGTGGAGCTGTACCCAGTAAGAGTCAGTGTTACTGGAGCTGTACCCAGTAAGGGTCAGTGTTACTGGAGCTGTACCCAATAAGGGTCAGTGCTACTGGACCTGTAGCCAATAAGGGTCAGTATTAATGGGGCTGAACACATTAAGGTCTGTGATAATGGAGCTGTACCGAGTAAGGGTCAGTGTTTGTGCAGCTGTATTCAGAAAGGGTCATTGTTAGTGGAACTATACTCAGTAAGGGTCAGTGTTAGTGGAACTATACCCAGTAAGGGTCAGTGCTATTGGAGCTGTACCCAGTAAAGGTCAGTATCAATGGAGCAGTTCCCAGTAAGGGTCATTGTTAATGAAGTTGTACCCTGTAAGGGTCAGTGATAATGGAGCTGTACCCAGTAAAGGTCATTGTTAATGAAGTTGTACCCTGTAAGGGTCAGTGATAATGGAGCTGAACCCAGTAAGGATCAGTGTTAATGAAGTTGTACCCAGTAAGGGTCAGTGATAATGGAGCTGTACCATGTAAGGGTCAGTGTTACTGGAGCTGTACCCAGCAAGGGTCAGTGTTACTGGAGCTGTACCATGTAAGTGTCAGTGTTAATGGAGCTGTACCCCGTAAGGGTCAGTGTAATGAAGACGTACCCAGTAAGGGTCAGTGTTAGTGGAGAGTGTTAATGGAGCTGAACCCAGTAAGGGTCAGTGTTAATGGAGCTGAACCCAATAAGGGTCAGTATTAGTGTAGCTGTACCCAGTAAAGGTCAGTGTTAGTGGAACTGTACCGAATAACAATCAGTGTTAGTGCAGCTGAACCCAGTAAGGGTCAGTGTTAATGGAGGTGTAACCAGTAAGGGTCAGTGTTAATGGAGGTGTAACCAGTAAGGGTCAGTGTTAATGGAGCTGAACCCAGTAAGGGCTATCAACCCCTCAGAAAACGAACCGGAAATGACATCACCACAAACCCCAGGAACACCATCCAGGAGAAAGAAACAAATAGAAAGCAGGAGACAACAGCTTCGCATCACTTGGAGGTCGCCACTGATGATGTTGCCTAGTCAGGTAATGAAACGTCTGGATATGAAACCTACAGCTCAGCGAGCAAACCTACACCCTAAGTAAGGGCAGTGTTAGTGGAACTGTACCCCAGTAAGGGTTAGTGTTACTGTAGCTGTATCCAATAAGGGTCAATCTTAGTGGAGCTGTACACATTAAGGGTCAGTGATAATGGAGGAGAAAGTGAGGACTGCAGATGCTGGAGATCAGAGCTGAAAATGTGTTACTGGAAAAGCGCAGCAGGTCAGGCAGCCTCCAAGGAACAGGAGGATAGACGTTTCGGGCATAAGCCCTTCTTCAGGAATAAGGGCTGAAGAAGGGCTTATGCCCGAAACGTCGATTCTCCTGTTCCTTGGATGCTGCCTGACCTGCTGCGCTTTTCCAGCAACACATTTTCATCAGTGATAATGGAGCTGTACCCAGTAAGGGTCAGTGTAAATGCAGCTGTATCCAGTAAGGGCCAGTGATAATGCAGCTGTACACAGTAAGTCTCAGTGTTACTGTAGCAGTACCCAATAAGGGTCAGTGATAATGGAGCTGTACACATTAAGGGTCAGTGATAATGGAGCTGTACCCAGTAAGGGTCAGTGTTAATGGAGCTGTAGCCAGTAAGAGTCAGTGTTACTGGAGCTGTACCCAATATGGCTCAGTGCTAAAGGAGCTGTAGCCATTAAGGCTCAGTGCTAAAGGAGCTGTACCCAGTAAGGGTCAGTGTTAATGGAGCTGTATCCAGAAAGGGTAAGTGTTAATGGAGCTGTATCCAGAAGGGGTCAGTGCTAATGGAGCTGTATCCAGTAAGGGTCAGTGTTAATGGAGCTGTACCTAGTAAGGGTCAGTGTTAATGAAGTTGTAGCCAGTAAGGCTCTGTGATAATGGAGCTGTACCCAGTAAGGGTCAGTGTTAGTGGAGCTGTACCCAGTAAGGGTCAGTGTTAATGGAGCTGTATCCAGAAAGGGTAAGTGTTAATGGAGCTGTATCCAGAAAGGGTCAGTGTTACTGGAGCTGTACCCAGTAAGGGTCAGTGTTACTGGAGCTGTACCCAGTAAGGGTCAGTGCTAATGGAGCTGTATCCAGAAAGGGTCAGTGTTAATGGAGCTGTATCCAAAAAGGTCAGTGTTAGTGGAGCTGTACCCAGTAAGGGTCAGTGTTAATGAAGTTGTAGCCAGTAAGGCTCTGTGATAATGGAGCTGTACCCAGTAAGGGTCAGTGTTAGTGGAGCTGTACCCAGTAAGGGCCAGTGTTAATGGAGTTGTTCCCAGTAAGGCTCTGTGATAATGGAGCTGTATCCAGTAAGGGTCAGTGTTAATGGAGCTGTACCCATTAAGGGTCAGTGTTATTGGAGTTGTTCCCAGTAAGGGTCAGTGTTAGTGGAGCTGTACCAAGTCAGGCTCTGTGATAATGGAGCTGTATCCAGTAAGGGTCAGTGTTAATGAAGTTGTAGCCAGTAAGGCTCTGTGATAATGGAGCTGTACCCAGTAAGGGTCAGTGTTAATGGAGCTGTACCCATTAAGGGTCAGTATTATTGGAGTTGTTCCCAGTAAGGGTCAGTGTTAATGGAGTTGAAACTTTATTGCTGGAACAGCACAGCAGGTCAGGCAGCATCTAGGGAACAGAAGATTCGACGTTTCGGGCACATGCCCTTCTTCAGTGTTAATGGAGCTGTACTCAGTAAGGGTCAGTGTTAATGAAGTTGTACCCAGTAAGGGTCAGTGTTAATGGAGCTGTACCCAGTAAGGGTCAGTGTTAATGAAGTTGTTCCCAGTAAGGTTCAGTGTTACTGGAGCTGTACCCAGTAAGGGTCAGTGTAATGAAGTTGTACCCAGTATGGGTCAGTGTTAATGGTGTTGTACCCAGTCAGGATCAATGTTAATGGAGCTGTACCCAGTAAGGGTCAGTGTTAATGGAGCTGTACCGAGGGAGGGTCAGTGTTACTGGAGCTGTACCCAGTAAGGGTCAGTGTTAATGCAATTGTACCCAATAAGTGTCAGTGCCTGTTGAACTGATCCCAGTAACTGTCTTTAGCAATTCAACTGTACTCAGTATGCGTCCATGCCAATGGAACTGTTCCTAGTTAGAGTCAATGCCAATGAAGCTGTACCCAGTAACTGCCAACATTCCTGTACCAGTAAGCACCAGCACCAACATTACTGCAACAGTAAATACCAGCACCAACCTTCCTGTACCAGTAAGTATAGGGTTGACCATTCCTGTACCAGTACGTACCCTTGCCAAATATTACTGTACCAGTAAGTACCACCATTCCTGCACCAGTAGGTACCAGCACCAACATTGCTGTACTAGTAAGGACCAGCACTAACATTACTTTGCCAGTAAGTACCAGCACCAACATTACTGTACCAGAAAGTAGCAGTGCCATCATTCCTGTACCACTATGTACCAGCACCAACATTGCTGTACCAGTAAGTACCAGTACCATCATTCCTGTACCACTATGTACCAGCACCAACATTACTGTACCAGTAAGTACCAGCACCAACATTAATGTACCAGTAAGTGCCAGTAGCACCATTCCTGTGCCAGTAAGTACCAGCGCCAACATTACTGTACCAGTAGGTACCAGTACCACCATTCCTATACCAGTAGGTACCAGCACCAACATTACTGTAGTAAGCACCAGTACCACCATTACTTTATCAGTAAGTACCAGCACCAACATTACTCTAACAGTAAGCACCAGCACCAAAATTACTTGACCAGTATGTACCAGTACCACCATTCCTGTACCAGTAGGTGCCCGCAGCAACATTGCTGTACCAGTAAGTACCAGTACCACCATTCCTGTACCAGTTGGTAACAGCACGACCATTCCTGTTCCAGTACTAGTACCAACATTAATGTTCAAGCCGATTGAATGATGACTCCAAAACGGATAGCAGTTTGGTGTACTCAGTTTTCACCATCTCAAAAATAAGAAACGCTGGTAAAGGATACAGTATGTATACTTTCATAACATTTCTGCTTCAGTGAAAGTGGAGATTTTCTCTAGTTTACCTTAACCCTCTAAAACCCAGTCACTTTTAAACATCGCTAGTGAGAAATGAGATAATGAGAATTCAGTGAAAGTATATTCCTGTTAGGGTGAAAGGAAAGGCTGGTAGGTATAAGGAATGCTGGATGATTAAAGAAATTGAGGGTTTGGTTTAGAAAAAGAAAGAAGCATATATAAGGTATAGAAAGAATAGATCGAGTGAATCCTTAGAGTATAGGGGAAGTAGGAATATACTTTAGAGGGAAATCAGGACAGCAAAAAGGGGACAAGAGATAGCTTTGGCAAATAGAATTGAGGAGAATCCAAAGGGTTTTTACAAATAAATTAAGGACAAAAGGGTAACTAGGGAGAGAATAGGGCCCCTCAAGGATCAGCAAGGTGGCTTTTGTGTGGAACCGCAGGAGATAGGGGAGATACTAAACAAGTATTTTGCATCAGTATTTACGATGGAAAAGGACATGGAAGGTATCGAATTTAGGGAAATAGGTGGTGACATCTTAAAAAATGCCCATCTTAAAGAGGAGGAAGTGCTGGATGACATGAAATGCATAAAAGTGGAGAAATTCCCAGGACCTGATCAGGTGTACACGAGAACTCTGTGGGAAGCTCGGGAAGTGATTGCTAGGCCTCTTGCTGAGATATTTGAACATAGATAGTCACAGATGAGATGCCGGAAGACTAGGAGGTTGGCTAAGGTAGTGTCACTATTTAAGAAAGGTGGTAAGGACAAACCAGGGAACTATAGACCAGTGAGCCTGACGTCGGTGGTGGGCAAGTTGTTGGAGGGAATCCTGAGGGACAGGATGTACATGTATTTGGATAGGCAGAACTGATTAGAGATACTGGATCAGTGGTGCTCGAAGAGCACAGCAATTCAGGCAGCATCCGAGGACAGGCAAAATCGACGTTTCGGGCAAAAGATAGTCAACATGGCTTTGTGCATGGGAAATCATGTCTCAGAAACATGTTTGAGTTGTTTGAAGAAGTAACAAAGAGGATTGATGAGGGCAGAGTGGTAGATGTGATATATGTGCCATCTGAGTGCGAGCAGCAGCGGAGGCAAGACAAAGCCAGAACACTGCAGCTAAGGTAAGGCAGTCTTTTTTTAAAAATTACTAACCGGTAGCGGACAGCGGTGTTTTCCCTTTCACAGAAGGAGCGGGAGCAGCGGGGGAAGTGACGAGGACCAGAGGGGCAGCCGGGAAGGAAAGCAGTGAGTATAAAAGCGCGCAGGAGTGGCTATTACGGAGACATGGGTAGAACAGGGACAGGATTGGCTCTTGCAAGTTCCAGGGTTTAAGTGTTTTAGTAGGGTCAGAGGTGGGGTAAAAGAGGGGGAGGTGTGGCATTGCTTGTCAAAGATAGTATTACAGCGGTGGAAAGGACGATGGTTGAAGACTCGCCATCTGAGGTAGTTTGGGCTGAGGTTAGGAATAGGAAAGGTGAGGTCACCCTGTTAGGAGTCTTTTACAGGCCTCCTAATAGTCCTAGAAACGTAGAAGAAAGGATTGCGAGGATGATTCAAGAGAAGAGTGAAAGTAATAGGGTGGTTGTTATGGCGGACATTAACTTTCCAGATATTGACTGGGAAAGCTATAGCTCAAGTTCGTTAGATGAGTCAGTGTTTGTCCAATGTGTGCAGGAGGGTTTACTGACACAATATGTAGATAGGCCAACAAGAGATGAGGCCATACTGGATTTGGTTCTGGGTAATGAACCAGACCAGGTGTTAGAATTAGAGGTAGGTGAGCACTTTGGGGACAGTGACCACAATTCGGAGACTTTCACTCTAGTGATGGAGAGGGATAAGTATGCACTGCAGGGCAAGAGTTATAGCTGGGGGCAGGGAAATTATGATGCGGTGAGGCATGACTTAGGATGCGTGGCTTGGAAAAGTAGGCTTCAAGGCATGGGCACAATTGATATGTGGAGCTTGTTCAAGGAACAACTATTGAGTGTCCTTGATAA
>NC_057742.1:41379904-41405147 GCF_004010195.1 Chiloscyllium plagiosum
CAAAAGTAATTGGCTAAAGAAATAACTGTGACATGAGCTAAATGGTTTAGAGCAGCAAGTGATTGGGAAGCTGGAATTAGCTGCCTGAGAGTATGGCAGAGGTAGGTTCAATTCACTTTTGGACTGGTCCAATTATCAACATTTTCTGATGAAAATAATAGACAATTTATATTTTATTTTGGTTTAATCAATTCCACTGAATGCAAGAAAGGCACTTAAAATGGCCAATCATAAGTTGCTAAGGTTTAAAAAGCCCATCCTCCACTTGTGATTGCTAAATAATCTGTAACTAACATTTCAAAAGTAAGTACTACAAAGAATGCTATTTAGACTCCTAACAATGGTTAATTTTGTTGTTGACAGGAAGAAAGCAGTAAATTTCACTAGAAATGTACAATTTTGATAAACAGAATGAGCCACATGCAAACATTAATGGGTAGTAGATAGCTTTGTTGGAGAATTGTTCTAAGTGAATTCTGGAAACAAAATCATAGGTTTGCAGCAATTACATTGTGTTGTCATGTACCTCTACAAAGTTATTCTGCTCTAACAGGAACAGTAATCTCTTTGATTTTGTTATACTGCAGTTCCCCAACTACTGGAGTGAACATGCTTTAGGCAACTACAATATTTTAAACAAATTACATGATAATTCTGAGCACAAAAGAGAAATTCTTGCAATAGCTGCTCACTGCCATTTCTCTCTAGATTTGATGTATTATGACTAATCATATAGCATAGAGATATGGAACATTTTCCTCGCTATAGTAGTGCAGGCTGTTGCGAAGTGCTTCAGAATAGATGTTGCATTTTCAGAGAAAAAGAGAGAAGTCAAATGTCATAGTATTTGTGAAGAGTGTAGCCAATGATGAAGAAACAGTGTGAAATAAATCACTTTATTTCCACTAAGACTAGTCATATAACTTATCACTGAATCACACAATGGTTGGAGCACAGGAGGTGGCTACTTAGTCTGACGTGTCTGTGTTGGGGAGCTATTCACCCCCTGCCATGCCCAGCTTTTGCCATGTAGCCTTTCACTTACTGTCCTTTCAGAGACCAATCCCATTTCGTCTTGAATGCTTGAATTGAATGCACTCTGCCCTACTCTGAGGCCACTCATTCCAGCTCCTGACCAATTGCTGCATGAAACCATTTTTGCTCATATCACTCTCATTTCTTCAGCCAATTACTTTCAATCTGTCCTTAACATTTGCATCAATGGGAATGGGATAGATCTTGGAGTTTAAGGATGAAGAACATTGTGCATCTGTAAAGAAGCAGGAGTCGCTATACAACCTAAGTTAGTTGCTTGTTCGTTTGTGTGTGCATATAAACCGTGCAATGAGTCTCATTTCTTTACTCAGCGAGTCGTGAGTTCATGGAATGCCCTGCCAGTAGCAGTGGTGGACTCTCCCTCTTTATGGGCATTTAAACGGGCATTGGATAGGCATATGGAGGATAGTGGGTTAGTGTAGGTTAGGTGGGCTTGGATCGGCGCAACATCGAGGGCCAAAGGGTCTGTACTGCGCTGTATTTTTCTATGTTCTATGTTCTAAGGCATTCGACAAGGTTTCCTATGGGGGACTGATTCGCAAGGTTAGATCTCGTGGAACACAGGGAGAACTAGCCATTTGGATACAGAACTGGCTCAAAGGTAATAGACGGAGTGTGGCGATGGAGGGATGTTTTTCAGACTGGAGGCCAGTGACCAATTGACTGCCACTACTGCTGGGTCCACGACTTTTTATCATTTGTATAAAATGATTTGGATGTGAGCAGACGAGGAAAGTTGGTAAGTTTGCGGATAACACCAAAACTGAAGGTGTAGTGGACAGCGAAGAAGGTTACCTCAGATTACAACGGGATCTTGATCAGATGGGCCAATGGGCTGAGAAGGACAAATGTGAGGTGTTGCATTTTGGAAAAACAAATCTTAGGACTTATACGCTTAATGGTAAGGTCCTAGGGAGTGTTGCTGAACAAAGAGACCTTGGAGTGCAGGTTCATAGCTCCTTGAAAGTGGAATCACAGGAAGATAGGATAGTGAAGAAGGTGTTTGGTATGCTTTGCTTTATTGGCCAGAGTATTGAGTACAGGAGTTGGGAGGTCATGTTGCGGCTGTACAGGACATTGGTTAGGCCACTGTTGGAACATTGCATGCAATTCTGGTTTCCTCCCTATCAGAAAGATGTTGTGAAACTTGAAAGGGTTCAGAAAAGATTTTAAGGAGTACGTGCGAGTTGGAGGATTTGAGCTATAGGGAAAGGTTGAACAGATATAGGCTATTTTCTCCAGAGCGTTGGAGGCTCTGGGGTGACCTGATAGGTGTTCATAAAATCATAAGAGGCATGGATAGGATAAATAGACAAAGTCTTTTTCCTGGGGTGGAGGAGTCCAGAACTAGAGGGTATAGGTTTAGGGTGAGAGGGGAAAGATTTTAAAGAGGACTAAGGGGCAACTTTTTCATGCAGAGGATGGTACGTGTATGGAATGAGCTGCCAGAGGAAGTGGTGGAGGCTAGTACAATTGCTACATTTAAAAGGCATCTGGATGGGTATATGAATAGGAAGGGTTTGGAGGGAAATGGGCCAGGTGCTGGCAGGTGGGACTAGATTGGGTTGGGATATCTGCTCGGCATGGACGGGTCGGACCAAAGGGTCTGTTTCCATGCTGTACATCTCTATGACTCTATGACTCTAATGTACCAGTAAGTACCCGTACCACCATTCCTGTACCAGTAGGTACCAGCAGCAACATTCCTGTACCAGTAAGTACCCGTACCACCATTCCTGTACCAGTAGGTACCAGCACCAACATTCCTGTACCAGTAAGTACCTGTACCACCATTCCTGTACCAGTAGGTACCAGCACCAACATTGCTGTACCAGTAAGTACCGGCACCAACATTACTTTACTTTATAAGTAAGTACCAGCACCAACATTACTCTAACAATAAGTACCAGCACCAACATTACTTTACCAATAAGTACCAGTACCACCATTCCTGTACCAGTAGGTACCAGCACCAACATTGCTGTACCAGTAAGTACCAACACCAATGTTAATGTACCAGTAAGTACCAGTACCACCATTCCTGTACCAGTAGATACCCGCACCAACATTGCTGTACCAGTAAGTACCAGCACCAATGTTAATGTACCAGTAAGTACCAGCACCAACATTACTCTAACACTAAGTACCAGCACCAACATTACTTTACCAATAAGTACCAGTACCACCATTCCTGTACCAGTAGGTACCAGCACCGACATTACTGTACCAGTAAGTACCAGTACCACCATTCCCGTACCAGTAGGTTGCAGCACCAACATTCCTATGCCAGTAAGTACCAGCACCAACATTACTCTAACGGTAAGTACCAGTACCGCCATTCCTGTACCAGTAGGTACCAGCACCAACATTCCTGTACCAGTAAGTACCAGTACCACCGTTCCTGTACCAGTAGGTACCAGCACCAACATTAACTTGCTAGTAAGTGCCAGCACCAACAAACCTGTGCCAGTGCGTACCAGTACCACATTCCTGTACCAGTAAGTACCAGCACCAACATTACTCTAACGATAAGTACCAGTACCGCCATTCCTGTACAAGTAGGTACCAGCACAAACATTCCTGTGCCAGTAAGTACCAGTACCACCGTTCCTGAACCAATAAGTACCAGCACCAACATTACTGTACCAGTAAGTACCAGTACCACCGTTCCTGTACCAGTAGGTACCAGCACCAACATTAACTTGCCAGTAAGTTCCAGCACCAACAGTCCTGTACCAGTGCATACCAGTACCACCATTCCTGTACCAGTAGGTACCAGCACCAACATTAACTTGCCAGTAAGTTCCAGCACCAACAGTCCTGTACCAGTGCATACCAGTACCACTATTCCTGTACCAGTAGGTCCAGCACCAACATTATTGTACCAGCAAGTACCAGCATCAACATTACTGTACCAAGAAATACCATTACCATCATTCCTGTACCTGTAGGTTCCAGCACCAACACTACTTTACCAGAAAATACCAGCACCAACATTACTTTACCAGAAAGTACCAGCAGCAACATTACTGTAACAGTTAGTACCAGCACCAACATTACTATATCAGTAAGTACCAATACCACCATTCCTGTGCCAGAAAGTGTCAGGACCAACATTACTTTACCAGAAAGTACCAGCACCAACACAATCTGTGCCAGTAAGTGTCAGGACCAACTTTACTGTTCCAGCAATTACCACTGTTACAACAAGGGGTAAACCCTCTTGCTTAACTTAAACCAGCAACACGGAAAAGATTTATCCTGTGCAGTAAACTGAAAATTCGAGAGTCCAAGAACTATTTAAAGTAAAAATTATCAACTTTATTTCTTAAATTATAACAGAGAATAATTAACCAACAACAATGTACAACTCCTTCCTGTACAACTTACTTTCCCTTTTATAGTATTAGTCCGAAAAAACCCTGATTAAAATTTACTGAAAAATTCAAATTTCAAAACCAGCCAGCTGTCAAATCTTCTCTTTATCTTCCTCTGTAGGTTTGCTCTCCAGGTCGGTTTTGATGTTTTCTCTGTGCAAACTCCTTCTCTAGACAGGTCCCTCTCAGAGAGTTCTGACTAGCAGCCTACATAACTTAGTCTTTTGGCAGTTCTCCTCCCAACTGTTCAATTTTTCCTGGTCTTATACCCCCACAGCATTGGATTGTGTCATTGGCTTTTAATATTGTTATTATACTCAATTCAAACTTGATTGGAATTTGGTATTTTTTGGGAAGTATAATTTAAACTGATTGGCCTCCTTCAAATTTGTTTTTCTCTCCAGGCAACTAGCTGCTGGATCAAATGTTATGTTATATTTTGTTCAGAACACTTGGTTCTATCAGGTAGCTTTTAACTTTCTTAAAGGTACAGTACACCCACATCTTCAAAACACCAGTGTCAACATTACTGTTAGGAGAGGAGTCTCTACAAAAGGAACTGTAACTGATGAATTAGCAGGAATGGAATGGTATCCAGTGACAGTTAGTGCCAAAGAGTCACACTTTTAGGTTAGACAGCCTTATTGGATAAAATAATATGCAACTATTGCTTTGCTATTGTCTCAGTTGTCTGCTCCTACCCTGAGCTTTAATACATAAATATTATAGAGTTTATTTGATTACCAAGTTCACGCTGAGATATTGTGATTGGCCCTACCAATCATTTATACCTATTTCTTTTATGCCCCTGGATTCAGCTAAATTACTTCAACGATTTTTTTTATAAACAGACTAACAAATACCCAGTTACAGGCTGCAATTCAATCAGGGGTTTTGGGTTGTGAGGGTGTAACCAATGCATACACGACTGGAACATAGCTGGGTGAATGGTAGAGGGAGGCTGGGATGTAATCTTTGACCCAAATTGTTTTGAGAGTCAGAAGTTCCCAGGTTAAGTGTAGGCAGGAATTTTCATTGCATTTAGAAACTGCTTGGAAATGCAATTGAGATTATTTGATCAGCTCAGATCATCATCTCATCAATTATTGCATAATTTGCTTTACAAACTCCATTACTGAAAGCGGGGATTCTCCTTATTGCAATGGTAATTTTTTCACACAAGCCCAGCATTGGTAAATCCCACCTCTCCCTCTCCCCAGAGTCAGTCAAAGATTTACCTTGTGCTACGAAGTGCAGTCAAGCCCCTATCCATTTTTCCATGACTTTAACTACAATTACTTTTTTGTCCTTACCATGTATTAGTGTAAAAGTATTTAATCTGTTTGCCATGGATAAAAAATGTATCATTAGAATGTCCCTGTCCTTGATCCATAGCCATGCCCTACTACGTCACTAATATCCTCTATATTATTAGGCCTTCAGAGCTTAGTATACGTTAGATCACAAAACTGAATGTGTGGTCATCTGGTCAAAATTTAACTGAGTTGATGTGAACATATAAACTGTTCTGAAGAATAAAACAGACAAATGCATTCAGAAATGTGGCAGTGGATATGAGGCATTTTGGAGATGATGTCTGTTTTAAGTAGACAAATTTTGTGCAGTCAGGGCTTTCTCTGTCCAAATAATTATTCACAACAAGAAAGACTCATATAAAAGAAAATGGATCCAGGCTTTAATCCCTCAACTGCCAAGTCCTTAGAACAGTAAAGACAGGGCTGATCACTAGGATTGCAGAAGAAAAATCTCTCTCTCGATGTTTATTATACAAAAGAAAAGAATTGAGATGCAGCAAAGAGCAGAGTCAGTCTCTGACAGCTCTATCCCCTGGTGGCTTCATGTCTGTGTTGTGAATGTGAAAATTCTACAGCCCAGCAAGACTGACAAGGGAACACATGCAATGAATTGCTAACACTAATTCCTAGCATTTCAATAAAAGGCACAGCTTGACATTTTACTTTCTCTAAGGTGCCAGATGACAGATCACACAGTAAACACCATTGGAAATAATGGATGATTAACCCTTTAGGGTACAAAATGTCATCAGCTTATCTGTTTAGCAATTAATGTTTCAGAAGCTTAATTGTGAACTGGTTGAAAATAGTTAGATCTGGCTTGGGGTTGAAATGCTACATTGGGAGGTTTCATTGCCTGAACCCCCTTCTCCATCCATCTCACGTCTATGCCACAACACATCCCCATTCCAACTTGAATATAAACAAACTTTTGGCTTTTGGATTGGATGTCTCTTGGCTGTTGGTTAAACAGCCTTGCTACCCATCACCAATATGTTTATCATTAATGATCAGAAGTGTCTAATTACATAAAGGGAGGCAATGGCCGAGTGGTATTATCACTCAACTGTTAACCTCGGGACATAGGTAATGTTCCGGGGACACGGGACATGGAAGAGGTGGAATTTGAATCCAATAAAAATCTGAAATAAAGTGTCTACTGATGATCATGAATCTATTGCCAATCATTATGAAAAATCCATTTGGTTCACTGATGTCCTTTGGGGAAGGAAACTGCCATCCTTACCTGGTCTGACCTACATGTGACTCCAGACCCACAGCAATGTGGTTGACTCTTACCTGCCCTCTGGGCAATAAGGATTGGGCATTAAATGCTAACCTAGCCAGTGAAGCCTCATCCTGTGAATGAAATTTTTAAAGATGCCTGTAGATCGGTTTCAGTAATTCATTGAATTCCTACAGTGTGAAAGCAGGCCATTCAGCCCATCAAGTCCACACTGACCGTCCAAAGATCACCCCACTCAGACTCACCCCCTTACCCTATCACCCTGCATTTACCATAGCTAATCCATCTAGCCTGGACACAATGGGCAATTTAGCATGGCCTATTCAGCTAACCTGCATATCTTTGGACTGTGGGAGGAAACTGGAGTACCCAGAGGAAACCCACGCAGACACGGGGAGCACGTGCAAACTCCACACAGTCAGTCGCCTGAGGTTGGAATTGAACCCAGGTCTCTGGTGCTATAAGGCAGCAGTGCTAACCACTGAGCCACCATGCTACCCAATTAGCCTGGCAATTAACCTTAAAATCTTCAGTATTGGAACAATCATGGAAAATTGATAATCTGGTACTGGTTCAGTGAGTACAACATGTAGTCCTGATTTAACTTATTGAGTTTAACAAACTGAGTCGAGACTGGGGCTGCACCACTCTCTCTGTTATTAATCCACTCATTAGAAAGGCTATCTTGCATTAAGCAACTCCAAGTTGGTGAATAGGATTGATTATGTGGAGAGTAAAGATTCTACAGCATTTGAAACTAAGGTAACTGCATTTTTTCTATTTCTTGTCCAAGTCCATTACTATTAGCAATTTGAGAAATAAGGAACACAATAATCTTTATATAGAGTCCACAAGTTAGCACAATAAACATCTTTGTGACTTTCAAACAAGATAATTGGTTATGCATTATTATTAAAATATATGAGAAAGGTTAGATCCTTTCTAAAAATGTATTTTGCTCATTTTTTTTAAAAATGTACACTACCAAACCTTTCATCTTGCATTCAGAGTCAACCTGTCTCCTTACATTTTTGTTTCTTCATTCACTTGTCGATGTTTCCCTAATTCATTCATTAAATTATTTGGTAATCTGTTCTCTTTTGTTTGTGTTTCATTCAGTAATCTTCCATAGATCATAGAACAGAGAACAGTACAGCACAGTACAGGCCCTTCGGCCCTTGATATTGTGCCAGCCTTTTATCCTACTCTAAAAGCAAACTAACCTACATACTCTTCATTGTACTGTCTACCATGTGCCTATCCAAGAGTTGCTTAAATGTTTCTCGTGTATCTGACTCTACTACCACCACTGGCAATGCATTCCACGCACCCACCGATTTCTGTGTAAAGAACTGACCTCTGACATCTCCCCTAAACCTTCCTCCAATCACCTTAAAATTAGGCCCCCTCCTGATAAACATTACTGCTATGGGAAAAAGTTTCTGGCCATCCACTCACGGGGAATGTGCTGCCTTGGCCAACATTTATTTCCCATCCCTAAATGCCCTTGGGAAGGTGGTCGTGAGCTACCTTCTTGAACTGCTGCTGTCCATCTTGTGCAGGTCGAAGCACCATGCCGTCGGCGAGGGACTTCCAGGATTTTGACCCAGAGATAGTGAAGGAACGGCGATATATTTCCAAGTCAGGATGGTGAGTGGCTTGAAGGGGAACTTGCAGGGGGTGGTGTTCTCATATTGTTTCTAGATGATGATGGTACTAGGTTTGGAAGGTGCTGTGTCACAAACTGGTGAATTTCTGCAATGCATCTTGTGGATAATACCCACTGCTGTCACTGAGCATCAGTGATGTTGGGAGTGTTATGTTCTTGGATCAAGTGGTCTGCTTTGTCCTGGACAATGTCAAGCAGATAAACCTCAATAAAATCCACTGAATCTCCAGACTTCCTTTGCCAAGGCACTTTCTACCATGGGGTGAAATCAGCCTCTTGCCACATGAGCTACTTTGAAGGCGACATGCAGAAGCTAAGACTTCAGGTGTGTAGGAGGGACCCAATGGGAAGGATCTTTCTCACCAGCAGTCAAACCAATTATTGGTGTTTGTGAGAAAGTTCTGACAATGAGATAGTCTGCCAAATTACTTTGACAGTTTGCTCAGGGAATCATCCAACAGGAGTTTTTCCCACGAGGTCTCAAGGGCGTTACGTATTGACCATTACCTGATTGGGCTTATGGTCAAAGGTATTTTTCTGAATGAACTTCTCCATGAGGGACAGATGAGAGGACACAGTCAACTATGTGGAGTGTTCCACTGCAATGCAGCCAGATTCATCCATCGCAGCCTGGGACAGGTTGACGCTCAGCATCTCGTGATACTTTGTGGTTGCGTACTGAGGATGTGCACATGGCTCAATGTAGCCGTTTGCAAAGGTGGCCTTTTTTTGTTCATTCACAGGATGTGGATGTCACTAGCCCATTCATTGCCCATAGGGCAGTGAAGAGTTAGCCACATTGCTGTGGATCTAGCATCACATATCGGCCAGACTAGGTAGGAATGGTGGTTTCCTTTCCCAAAGGACATTAGTGAACGAGATGGGTTTTCACCAACAATCAACAATAGTTTCATGGTCGTCGTTAGACTCTTAATGGATGTAGGTTTGCTCACTGAGTTGGAATGTTCATTTTCAGATGTTTCATCACCATACTAGGTAACATCTTCAGTGAGCCTCCGGATTAAACTTTGTCCGGAGGTTAACTGAAGATGTTACCTAGCATGGTGACAGAGCATCTGAATATGAACCTTCCAGCTCAACGAGCAATATTACATCCAGAACCTCAACCTGAGTTACAAATCTTCGCAAAACTTGTTAGATTCTTAACTTCAAATTTTTATTGAATTCAAATTGCACCATCTGCCATGGTGAGATTTGAACCCAGCTCCCCAGACATTGCCTGGGTTTCTGGAGTAACAGTCTAGTGATAATATCAGTTCACCATTGCCTGCTTTAGATTTGGATAAGGACAATGCGGTGCATGTTTATTCCCCTTTAACTTTGCACATTGTTATCCTTTGAACATTCTCCATGTTTGACCTGCAGATAAAGTGTAAGGTGTCTTGGGTGATTCACTTTGGAAGGAGCAACAGGAATACAGCGTACTGGGCTAATGGTAAGATTCTTGGCAATGTAGGTTAGCAGAGAGACCTCGGGGTCCACGTACAGAGATCCCTGAAAGTTGCTACCCAGGTTTGTAAAGTTGTTAAGAAGGCATACAGCCTGTTAACCTTTATTGATACAGGGACTGAGTTTCGGAGCCACAAGGTCATGTTACAGCTGTACAAAACTCTGGAACGGCTGCATTTGGAGTATTGCGTACAGTTCTGGTCAGCACATTATAGGAAGGAAGGAAGCTTTGTAAAGGGTGCAGAGGAGATTTACTGAGATGTTGCCTGGTATGGAGGGAAGGTCTGATGAGGAAAGGCTGAGGGACCTGAGGCTGTTTCATTAAAGAGAAGAAGGTTGAGAGGTGACTTAGTTGAAACATAAGATAATCAGAGGGTTAGATTGGGTGGACAGTGAGAGCCTTTTTCCTCTGATGGTGATGGCTCGCATGTGGGAACACAGCTTAAAATCGAGGTGTGATAGATATAGGACAGATGTCAGATGCAGTTTCTTTACTCAGAGAGTAGTCAGGGCATGGAGTGCACTGCCTGCAACAATAGTTGACTTTAAGGGTATTTAAATGGTCATTGGGTAAACATATGGATGAAACTTGAAGAGTGAGGGATAGATGGGCTTCAGATTGGTTCCACAGATTGGCGCAACATCAAGAGCTAAAGGGCCTGCACTGCACTGTAATGTTCTATGTTCTATGTTCTATGTTCTATCACAACAGCATATGAGTGAGAAAAGGCCAGACCTGTGTCATGTGCTATAAGACCAACAGCACCATGCATCTAATGACCAGGTTCTTGTCTGGAGACCTCACATGCGCAGTTTTTGTTCCATTATAGTTCCTTGCTCCTCTCAGATTTGAATGCATGCCTCAACCCCTCTGAACTAGATGCCTAGCATCTTCAGGTGATCTGACATGACAGTGTAACGGACAAAGGATCACTCAGCTCGGTCCCCAAAGAACATAGCTTCATTCTTGCCTCGATTCACCTTGACTCCTGAGGACAGTTGGAATTGGTCACAGATGTGCATCAGCCACTGACAGAGGATCTGAGCTGAGGACCAGACGGTGTCCATACACAGGGAGGCTTTGGCCTGAATGTCTCCATGACCCTGGATAGTCACCCCTTTTATATCCACAATCTTCCTGACAGATTTGGCAAAGGGCTCCATGCAACACACAAACACAGCAATGGAGAGACAACAGTCATAGTCATAAAGATGTACACCATGGAAACCGACCCTTCGGTCCAACTCTTCCATGCCAGACAGATATCCTAACCTCATCTAGTCCCACCTGCCAGCACTTGGCCCATATCCCTCTAAACCCTTCCTATTCATATACCCATCCAGATGCCTTTTAAATGTTATAATTGTACCAGCCTCCATCACTTCCTCTGGCAGCTCATTCCATACACTCACCACCCTGTCCGTGAAAAGGTTGCCCTTAGGTCCTATTTAAATCTTTCCCCTCTCACCCTAAACCTATGTTCTCTAGTTCTGGACTCCTCCACTCTAGGGACAAACTTTGTCTATTTACCCTATCCATGCCCCTCATGATTTTTTAAACCTCTACAAGGTCACCCCTGAGCCTCTGACACTCCAGGGAAAACAGCCCCAGCCTATTCAGCCTCTCCCTATAGTTCAAACCCTCCAACCCTGGCAATATCCTTGTAAATCTTTTCTGAACCCTTTCAATTTTCACAACATCTTTCCAATAGCCCTGCCTGACTCCAGATTTGATCCAAAAGCTTTCTGTTTCCTTCTCATTGATTGAAGTTGCCCTCCTGGCATTTGTGGAGGATAGCTGGATCCACTTGCAGACTCCATCCCCAGTCCCATCTTGAACAGCACTGCCATTGTGTGGGAGTGTGATGTTCTATCACAGGCCTTTATTTCTATCACAGCTGATGCCCAATCCCCACCTAACATATGGGTGCTCATATCCCTGGGTGACACAAGGCTGTCAGCATTTTCGGTAGAGTACAGCAGAGAAAAACACCAAGGACAGAGCAATTGACCACATCTTTGAATGGAAAGTTATTGTCTCCATTCATGAGATGTCACTTGTTAACTTCCTCTCTCCTACCCCCCCCCCCTACTTGTCAGTGAGGCTGGTGATGCCTCCCCTGGTGGATTTGCACATGATGTCATCCTCTCGACCATTTTCAGCAGATCCTAGCCCGTCAGATTCAACAACGCCGGAACAGCTCGGCCAGCAAGCTGTCACTCCCGGGAGGTTTTACTCTTCTCAAGAACATCCAGAGTTAGTGACATGTCTAAACTCTCCTGAATACCATCGTGAACACAAGAAATGGGCAAACAGGAAGGCTAGCCTAAAACAATTGGAGTGGTCTGATTTTGAGCAGGTATATCTACCCTATATTCCTTCTGCAGGATTGTCAAAGTTTTTGTACTGTTTGAGGTCTATTACTGTCTGCACCAGGAGTCCAGCCGAGGTATCCAGTTCACATCTAGGACCTCTGTACTGTCCAGTCAAAACATAGAATCCCAACAGTGCAGAAAGAGGCCATTTGGCCAATTGACTCCCGAAGAACATCCCATCTGGACACAACCCTCTATCCTATCCCGAAGAACATGCATTTATCATGGATAATTCACCTAACCCACACATCTTTATTACAGGGACTGTCACATAGAACTTCATACAGTCACCTAAGGCTAGAATTGAACATGGCATTGTGAGGCAGCAGTGCTAACCACTGAGCCACCATTCCGCCAGGCAGGAGATGGTCAGGCACTCGCTGTTTTGAGCAGGGACATCCATGTTCAATATCTGAGCACAGCATTCCTGTCCATACATTGGCAGTGAGGACACAGCTTCCCATCACCTCCTTAACATCACAGATGGTGAAAGTGTGCCCCCAGAGCACAATACCAAGGCTTGAGGAACAAGATCAGTGGTGATGGGACCACCACCATGTCCACTGCCTGTAACTACTGACTTATGGCATTGTACACTCCTGAAGGAACAGAAGGTCAGCATTATCCTTGACCAGGTAACCCAGTTGTGCACGGGAAACTGAAGTGATCTTAACACCCATTTTAAAAAGCAGAACACTGCAGATGCTGGAAATCTGAAATAAAGTCGGAAAGTACAGTGTTCTGTGATTGAACGGAAATGTTCATGGGGGGTTCAGCAAGCGGTCGGAGTGATGGCGGAGTGGGCCAATGGGAACAGTCCCTGCAGGAGGCTGACAGTAAGCCTGGTGGGTGGGGAGGGGGGGGAGGGGGGCGCTGTTGGTGACATCCTGATGAAGCTGGCAGAAATAATGGAGGATAATCCCTTGAATGTGGAGACTAGGGGATGGCAAGTAAAGATAAGGGGAACTGTCTAATTAATATAAAACAAGGAAATATGGATACTGAAGATCTGAAACAAAACCAGAAATCGCAGGAGATACTCAGCAGTTCTGGAAACATCTGTGGAGAGAAAGCAGAGTTAATGTTTACAGTCCAGTGACCCTTCTTCAAAACTATCACGCCTGTTGTTGTTCTGAGAGGCATTTGAAACGTTAACTTTGTTACTCTCTCCACAGATGGGGCCAGACCTGCAGAGAATCTCCAGCATTTTTCTGTTTTAAATTTCTCATTTCAGAAAGTTGTGCCATTTCACATTACCAATTGATTTTGACAGCTTCTAGTCCTTGAGTCTGCTCCTCCACCGCTGTTGTTCTGTCGCAATTGCACCTTGTCTCACTGTGATGCGTTAAGGGTACTATTCTGGTCTCCCCCTTAGACCTGCCTGGGTTGCACTGGTATGTAACGTCAGGGGCAGGATCTGGTCTATTCCGTGTTGGAGGAATCATCCTCCATCAGTTCCCCTTTGAGGGTATTGCTACTCGCAGCTTCCTGGAGCTGCCAGAAACTGGATTCTACTGTCTGCGATCTCCTGGGGTGCAGATGCCTCCTTCACCAGCTCCCACAAGCTTTGCTGCCCATTCTGATGATGCTGCCCTTGTTCCTCCTTAACCAAAGAACAGCCATCCTGGACATCTATGTAGTGAAGGGAGTCTCCTCTTACTGTTGGTCTGGGAAATGTATGGGCTCCTTTCTGGTGTCATCCCTTCCTGGTTCTTGCAAAAGACGGTGCTGCATGTGGCCAGGTCTACC
This sequence comes from Chiloscyllium plagiosum, assembly GCF_004010195.1. Classification (NCBI taxonomy): domain Eukaryota; kingdom Metazoa; phylum Chordata; class Chondrichthyes; order Orectolobiformes; family Hemiscylliidae; genus Chiloscyllium; species Chiloscyllium plagiosum. The sequence goes on from NC_057742.1 coordinate 41,394,164, forward strand.
ACAGGAGCAACACATAGACTGAGCTGCTCCTGATAACCTGAGCTGGAGGGAGGATGGAGGATCACTCCCTGATCGTCCATCTTCACAGTTACCCTGAGTTGTCTTTTACTGGCACATATTCAAAAGGAATCCTAAACTTCAGCGCATTTCCTAGCCACACATGGTTAGGAAGGTGAGCACATCCTCAATGGGCATGTAAGGAGTTATAAAGTTGCATTCTCATCAACTTGTTACATGACAGGCAGCATCAGCGATGGCTCTGTCATGAGGATTTGCAGTTGCAACAGGTTCCTTTGAAGAACAGAGTGGAAAAGTGTGGTGCTGGAAAAGCACAGCTGGTCAGGCAGCTTCTGAGGAGCAGGAGAAATGATGTTTCAGGCATTAGCCCTTCTTGATGAAGGATGCTCCCTGACCTGCTGTGCTTTTCCAGCACCACACTTTTCCACTCTGACTCTCCAGCATCTGCAATGCTCACTTTCTCCTTTGAAGAGCAACACGATATTCTGTCACGTGGAAACAACCAGCACTGGGGAAATCCTGCCAACAGCTGAGATCAAATCCACACCATTCCAAGAGAACTTCTTGGTGGAGGAAGCACAGTTCATTGGGATTCTTCCTTCTCCTCCTTTCGTGGCCATCCTGAATGGGGTTCATGCCCCCATTTTGGAAAATTCCTGGTTATACCTGAGCTCAATCCTGGTCTCTTCCCTACCAGATCAAAGATTATGTTATAACTCAACACTGAAGAAAGGTCACTTGATTAATTCCAGAGATGAAAGGTGTGTCTTATGAGGAGAATTTGAGCAGTTTAGGTCAGTTCTCACTGAGGGTTTAGAAGAATTAGGGGAGATCTGATTTGGCTGAAAGGAATTGACAAATTAGTGGTAGAAAGGGTGTTCTCTCGTGTGGGCCAATCTAGAATGAGAGGTCATAGTTTTAATATAACGATGAGCAGATTTAAAACAGAAATGAGGAGAAACGATTTCTCTCAAAGGATTATGAATGTGCGGAATAACTACCCTAGAGTGCTTAGATGTTGGAAACTGAATAAATTTAACACGGAGCTAGACAGATTTTCGATCAGTAATGCATTAAAGAGTTCTGGGGAATGAGGAGGAGAGGCTGAGATGTGATCAGCCATGATCACATCAAATGACAGAGCCGGCTCGAGGGGATGAATTGTTTGCTCCTGTTCCTAGTTCTTATATTCTATGTTCTTACATTGCATGTCGCAGGTTGCAGGGTACATGTTTAGTTTCTCTACAATAAGGGTTACAATAAATTGTTCAACACAATATCTGTCTGATACTAATATTAGTATTCAAGTTGGAAATTAAAGAAGTTCCGATTTCCATCAAACACTCCCAGAACAGGAACAACATGGGGGTTAGATACAGAATAAAACTCTCTCTACATTGTCCCCATCAAACACTCCCAGGGCATGTACAGCATGGGGTTAGATACAGAATAAAACTCTCTCTACATTGTCCCCATCAAACACTCCCAGGGCATGTCCAGCATTGAGTTGGCTACAGATTGATGAGTTGGACTGGCTTTTTGATTAGCAATCAGGAGCTGGTAAAATGGTGGGAACTATGCTTGGATGATCCCAGCAGGGACAGATTCCTTATGATGGTCTGAAAGTTGGGCACAACCCCAGTGGATGTGATTTCTCAAATGGCTATGTGGTGGTTATTGTTTTGTGTAGCAGTCTCCATGCACCATCACTGGGAAGGCACTGAGCTGGACAGTCAATTCACCCAGAGCTGTGTGAAACCTCTGAGAAATCCCCCAGCACAGCCCCATCACTGTGACCCCTGTGGAAAGGCTAGGTCTCGCCTGTGACTCCCCTCCTCTCTAATTAGGCTACTTGTACTTTCCACACGGACTGCTGAACTTTCACAATAGAATGCTGCTATTAACACAATGGAGAAGTTCCCCTTAGTAGCTCCTTGATGCCAGCATTGATTCTATTTGTGTGAAGTGGCTGTGTTTTGTAACTCCATTCACCACAATGAGACAAGATCCTTTATCAAATTCTTTGAGACATTTCCCAAAGATTCGTAAGTTGCTATGTAAATACAAGTCTTTCTGTGCCATATGCCTTGATCTACAAATGTCATTGTATTTGCTTGGTTTTATGTAGCTGTTCCTTTATTCATGGTGAGGAACTCTCTATTGATTACCTGTTCACTCAAACAGCAAAAATGTGATACCATCCAGCATCAGTGTTTAGTCAATTACTACACCTCGACCTTTTCGTCAGATCGCTTGATTTAACAATTCAACCTTCAGCTCACATTCTCCTCATTATTTTCAGCACTCACATATCCTTGTCTTACACATCCAGAACTCATCCACTCCACTAGTTAAGTGTCTAGACATACCTGAACCTTCACTATCTTCAGAGCATGCTATCTCTCATGCATTCCGAAATCATCTGCAAATTATTCTTCACATAATGCCCCATTCCAGATGTTGGGAATGCTGCAGCTCCAAACACTAACCTAACATGACCTCCTCTAAATATGACTAATTACATTCCCCACCATCAATTACAATCCCTTGCCACCAATTGTTGAGCCAGTTTACAACCTAATCTGTAACATCCTTCATTGTTTCAAGAGTCTTCACTCTAGCCAGGGGTCTCTCATAAGGAACCTGAGAAAATAGTTCAGGCTGTTATGACATTTTTGAAGCAGGTTATTGATCACACTGTCAACAGGAGGTTGGGAGTTTGAGTATTGGCAGTGGTGTGAGCTCATCATGCTCCCCACAATTGTGTTGACCAGCCCTGTCACACCCTCAATGTAGGCATGACTTAACCTTCTGAACACCTGGTTTGATCCAATGATGAGTTTAGTTTCTTGTTCATGCAGTGGTGTCTCTGAGCCAGGAGACACATGCTGAAGTCTAGGAGTGTGTAATAACATCTTCAAACATATTGATTTAAATTCTGTGAGGCTTTTTCCCACATTGTGAAACCCATTCTTTCTGCGTCCTATAGCAGGTATCAGATCAACAGGCTGGAAATGAACTTAACCTAATTCGTTGTTTCACAATTCCCCTTGCACTCCACCTCAGCAGTAAAATTGGCAACTGCACTTTACTTCATACTCTCATGTACACTGCTTTATAGATCATAGAACAAGAATCATAGAACCCCTGCAGTGTGGAAACAGGCCAGTTGGCCCAACAAGTCCACACTGACCCATTCCCCTACCCTACTGTGCTGTATTTACCCCTGACTAACACACCTAACCTAGACATCCCTGAACACTACAGGCAATTTAGCATGGCAAATTAACCTAACCTGCACACCTTTGGATTGTGGGAGGAAATCAGAGCTAGCAGAGGAAACCCACGCAGACACGGGAGAACGTGCAAACTCTACACAGACACCTGAGGCTGGAACCAAACCTGGCTCCCTGGCACTGTGAGGGAGCAGTGCTAATTACTGAGCCACCATGCCGCCCTCATTATATTCTGAATCTTACAATGTGTTCCTTAAATTATCTCCATTGTGCTTCAATTTCCTTACATTACGTTCAATAAAACAAGTGAAAAAGCCTTTCACCATTCTAGAAGGTACCTTACAATACATTCTGCCTGTGGTCACCCAGCCTCTTATCTACCCTGTTCTATTCATCAGATCTTTGGGTGGCATGATGGCTCAGTGCTGAGCACTGCTGCCTCATAAGTGCCAGGGACCCAGGTTCAATTCCAGCCTTGGGTAACTGTCTGTGTGGAATTTTCACATTCTCCCCGCATGGGTTTTCTCCCACAATTCAAAGATGTACAAGTTAGGTGAATTGGCCATGCTAAATTGCCTATAGTGTTTGGAGATGTGTAGGTTAGGGGTATTCATCAGATGTAAATATTTGGTAGGGGAATGGGTCTGGGCGGGTTACTCTGGAGGGTTGGTATGGACTTGTCAGGCCAAAAGGCCTGTTTCCACACTGTAGGGATTCTATAACTCACGGACAAGTGGTGGAGTGTGAGGAGTGTCTCATCACCTTCTACTAATTACTCAGATTCTGAATGTATGTAATCAATGTCCCACCGGTTTCAGGAATGTGCCATTATAACTCTGAACAAGCTGTTCAGAAAATTTCTATTCAATCAACTTGCCTGGACCTTTCCATGCTCTATGGCCTTCTATTGAATAGGATACTGAACTTACTGGGTTAAAATTGATCTCTGATTGTTTTCTCAGATGCCTGAGAGCTCTCTGAATTTTCTCTGAAATGTCAGCCCTGATGAATACACTTTTCCTTGTATGTAAAGCATTAAAATGTGAGCTACGATTAAACTAATTCATCTCTTATCCAATGCTTCACACCACTGCCTCACAGCACTAGGGTCCCAGGTTCGATTCCAGCCTCAGGTAACTGTCTGTGTGGAGTTTCCACGTGCTCCCCATGTCTGTGTGGGTTTCTGCTGGATACTCCAGTTTTCTCCCATAGTCCAAACATATACAGGCTAGGTGCAGGATTGGCCATGCTACATTGTCCATAGTGTCCAGAGATGTACAGGCAAGGTGGATTATCTCTACAAGGGTCAGTTCTCACCGTGTCTGCGTGGGTTTCCTCCGGGTGCTCCGGTTTCCTCCCACAATCCAAAGATGTGCAGGTCAGGTGAATTGGCCATGCTAAATTGCCCCTAGTGTTAGGTAAGGGGTACATGTCGGGGTATGGGTGGGTTGCGCTTCGGTGGGGCGGTGTGGATTTGTTGGGCCGAAGGGTCTGTTTCCACACTGTAAGTAATCTAATCTAAAAAAAAAAATCAGACTTGATAGGCTAAGTGGCCTCTATCTGTATTGTGCGGATCCTGTTATTCTTTAGTGCAAGGGTCTATCATATATAGAGTATAGGATTCCTCCCATAGATCAATTGATGAGGAAGCAAATTCTTTACATGGATCATCCATGTCAGGGTAATTGTTTGCCTGTAGCTTATTTGATCAGCCAAGATCATCATCTCATCAATTATTGCATAATTTGCTTTACAGACTCCATTACTGAAAGCAGGGATGTTCATTATTGCAATGGTAATTTCTCACAAGCCCAGCACTGGTGAATCCTTGCCCACCCCCCCAGAGTCAGTCAAAAATCTACCTTGTCCTACCAAGTGCAATCAAGTCCCTATTCATTTTTCCATGACTTTGACTATAATTACCTCTTTGTCCTTACCATGTATTAGTGCAAAATTATTTATTTTTATAAAATGTAAAATTAGAATGTCCCTGTCCTTGATCTACAGCCATGACTACTACTTCATTAATATCCCTGTAACAAGATGGGTGAGAACATTGTCTGTGCAAGTTTGAGGCAAATTGTTTTCGATATTATGTGATCCAGCTGCTCAGAGATTTTATTAGACACCAGAGAAGCAGGAGGAGAAGGAAGAATCCCAATGAACTGTGCTTCTTCCACCAAGCAGGGTTAGATCGGGTGGACAGTGCGAGCCTTTTTCTGAGAATGGTGATGACTAGCACGAGGCGGCATAGCTTCAAATTGATGGGTGATTTATACAGGACAGATGTCAGAGGTAGTTTTTTTTTAACTTAGAGAGTAGTAGGGGCATGGAAAACCCCGTCTGCAACAGTTGTAGACTCACCAACTTTACGGGCATTTAAATTGGATAGACATATCCAATTCATATTCGTGGGCGGCACGGTGGCACAGTGGTTAGCACTGCTGCCTCACAGCGCCAGAGACCCGGGTTCAATTCCCGACTCAGGCGACTGACTGTGTGGAGTTTGCACGTTCTCCCCGTGTCTGCGTGGGTTTCCTCCGGGTGCTCCGGTTTCCTCCCACAGTCCAAAGATGTGCAGGTCAGGTGAATTGGCCATGCTAAATTGCCCGTAGTGTTAGGTAAGGGGTAAATGTAGGGGTATGGGTGGGTTGCGCTTCGGCGGGGCAGTGTGGACTTGTTGGGCCGAAGGGCCTGTTTCCACACTGTAAGTAATCTAAAAAAACATATGGATGAAAGTGGAATAGTGTAGGTGAGATGGGCTCCAGATTGGCTTGACAGGGCATTGCAACATTGAGGGCCAAAAGGTATATACTGTGCTGTAATATTCTGTTTTATGTGTCTCTTTGTACTTTGCCACATCTAAATGTGCCTCTTCTTTGCTTGGTTCAAGAAGGTATTGCTCTAAGAAACATTTTGAACTCAGCTTGTTTGCTATTTCGAATCATCAAATCTAAATGAGATTTAAAATTGTCTTCAGTATTATAGTAACTATTTTTCAAATCCCCATTATTTCTTTATATTCAATTTACATTATAGCCGCTGTTAGTGGGTCAATAAACAACTCTCACATAGTGACTTCAACAGTTTCTACCCAAACTTGACATTCTCCACCAAAATCATTACTCACTCCTGTATAGATCTGATCCTTAATAATCTGCACCAAAACCATTACTCACTACATCATCAGCAACAAAATCATTACTCAATCCTTGTACAGATCTGACCCTTGTCTGTCTGCACCAAAATGATTACTCACTACTGTACAGATCTGATCATTCATCGTCAGCACCAAAATCATTACTCAATCCTGCACAGATCAGATCCTTGTCTGCCTGCACCAAAATCATTACTCAATCCTCTATAGATCTGATCCTTGATCATCTGCAGCAAAATCATTACTCACTACTTTACAGAACACATCTTTGATCATGTGAACCAAAATCATTACACAACACTGTACATATCTGGTCCTTATCTGTCTGCACCAAAATCATTACTCACTCCTCTACAGATCTGATCCTTGATCATCTGCACCAAAATCATTACTCACTCCTGTACAGATCTCATCCTTGTCTGTCTGCACCAAAATCATTACTCACTCCTGTACAGATCTGATTCTAGATCATCTGCACCAAAATCATATCTCACTACTGTACAGATCTGATCCTTGATCATCTGCAACAAAATCATTACGCAGTAGTTAACAGATCTGATCTTTGATTATCTGTACAAAAATCATTACTCTCTATTGTACAGATCTGCTCCTTCATCATTTGCACCAAAATCATTACTGACTACTGTAGAGATCTGATCCTTATCTGTCTGCACCAACATCATTACTTACTACTGTACAGATCTGATCCTTGATCATCTGCACCAAAATCATTACTCGCTCCTGTACAGATGTGATCCTTGATCATCTGCACTGAAATCATTACTCACTCCTGTACAGATCTGAACCTTGATCATCTGCATTGAAATCATTACTCACGACTGTATTGATATGATCTGTGATCAGCTGCACCGAAATCATTACTCACTCCTGTACAGATCTGATCCTTGATCATCTGCACCAAAATTATTCCTCACTCCTGTACAGATCCGATCTTTTATCCTCTGCACCAAAATCATTACTCACTCCTGTACAGATCTGATTCTAGACCATCTGCACCAAAATCATATCTCACTACTGTACAGATCTGATCCTTGATCATCTGCAATAAAATCATTACGCAGTAGTTAACAGATCTGATCTTTGATTATCTGTACAAAAATCATTACTCTCTATTGTACAGATCTGCTCCTTCATCATTTGCACCAAAATCATTACTCACTACTATACAGATCTGATCCTTGATCCTCTGCAACAAAATCATTTGTCACTCGGTACAGATCTGATCCTTGATCATCTACACCAAAATCATTACTCAACACTGTACATATCTGGTGCTTATCTGTCTGCGCCAAAATCATTACTCACTACTATACAGATCTGATTCTTGATCATCTTCACCAAAATCATTACTGACTACTGTACAGATCGGATCCTTATCTGCCTGCACCAACATTATTACTCACTACTGTACAGATCTGATCCTTGATCCTTATCTGCAGCAAATCATTACTTACTACTGTACAGATCTGATCCTTGGTCATCTGCACCAAAATCATTACTCAACACTGCACATATCTGGTACTTATCTGTCTGCACCAAAATCATTACTCACTACTGTACAGATCTGATCCTTCATCGTAAGCACCAAAATCATCACTCAATCCTGTACAGATCTGATTCGAGTCCGTATGCATGAAAATCATTACTCACTCCTGTACAGATCTGATTCTTCATCACCTGCACCGAAATCTTCCTCACTACTGTACAGATCTGATTCTTGATCATCTGCACCACAATCATTACCCACTACTGTACAGATCTGATCCTTCACCGTCAGCACCAAAACCTTTACTCAATTCTGTACAGATCTGATTCTTGTCCATATGCACCTAAATCATTCCTCACTACTGTACAGATCTGATGCTTGGTCATCTGCACCAATATCATTACTAACTCCTGTACAGATCTGATCCTTCATTACCTGCACCAAAATCATTACTCACTCATGTACAGATCTGATCCTTCATCGTCATCCCCCAAATCATTACTCAATCCTGTACAGATCTGATTCTTGTCCGTATGCACCAAAATCATTACTCACTACTGTATAGATCTGATTCTTGATCATCTGTGCCAGAATCATTACTCTCTCCTGTACAGATCTAATCCTTGTCCGTATGCACCAAAATCATTACTCACTACTGTACAGATCTGATCATTGAACATCTGCACCAAATCATTATTAACCACTGTACAGAGCTGATTCTTGATCAATTTCAACAAAATGATTACTCACTACTGTACAGATCTGATTTTGATCATCTGCACCAAAATCATTACTCACTACTGTATATATCTGATCCTTGATCATCTGCACTAATTCTTTACTCACTTCTGTACGGATCTGATCCTTCATCATCTGCACCAAAACCATTACTATCACCTGTACAGATCCAATTCATGGTTTTCTGCACTAAAATCATTACTCGCTCCTGTACAGATCTGATCCTTGATCATCAGCACCAAAATCATAACTCACTCCTGTAACAGATCTGATCCTTGATCAGCTGCACCAAAATCATAATAACAGATCTGATCCTTGATCAGCTGCACCAAAATCATAACTCACTCCTGTAACACATCTGATCCTTGATCAGCTGCAATGAAATCATTACTCACTCCTGTACAGATCTGATTCGTGATCATCTGCACTAAAATCATTACTCACTCCTGTACAGATCTGATCCTTGATCAGCTGCAATGAAATCATTACTCACTCCTGTACAGATCTGATCCTTGATCATCTGCACCAAAATTATTTCTCACTCCTGTACAGATCTGATTCGTGATCATCTGCACTAAAATCATTACTCACTCCTGTACAGATCTGATCCTTGATCATCTGCACCAAAATCATTACTCACTCCTGTATATATCTGATCCTTGATCAGCTGCACCAAAATCATAACTCACTCCTGTATATATCTGATCCTTGATCATCTGCACTAAAATCATTACTCACTCCTGTACAGATCTGATCCTTGATCATCTGCACCAAAATCATTACTCACTCCTGTATATATCTGATCCTTGATCAGCTGCACCAAAATCATAACTACTCCTGTAACAGATCTGATTCATGATCATCTGCACCAAAATTATTACTCACTACTGTATATATCTGATCCTTGATCATCTGCACCAAAATCATAACTCACTCCTGTACAGATCTGATCCTTGATCAGCTGCAATGAAATCATTACTCACTCCTGTACAGATCTGATTCGTGATCATCTGCACTAAAATCATTATTCACTCCTGTACAGATCTGAAACTTGTCTGTCTGCACCAAAACCATTACTCACTCCTGTACAGATCTGAAACTTGTCTGTCTGCACCAAAACCATTACTCACACCTGTACAGATCTGATTCTTGATCAACTGCATGAAAATCATTACTACAGTACAGATCTGATCCTTCTTAGTCTGCACCAAAATCATTACTCACTCCTATACAGATCTGTTCCTTGTTCTTCTGCACTTAATTCATTACCACAGTACAGATCTGATCCTTGATTATCGGCACCGAAATCATTACTCACTACAGTACAGATCTGATCCTTGATAATCTGCAACAATATCATATCTTAATACTGTACAGATCTGATCCATGACCATTTGCAACAAACTCATTACTCACTGCTGTACAGATCAGGTTCTTGATCATCTGCAACACAATCATTACTCACTCCTGTACACATCTGATCCTTGTTCATCTGCAACAAAATCATTACTCACTCCTGTACACATCTGATCCTTGTTCATCTACAACAAAATCATTACTCACTCCTGTACACATCTGATCCTTGTTCATCTGCACCAAAATCATTACTCACTCCTGTATATATCTGATCCTTGATCATCTGCACCAAAATCATTACTCACCACTGTACAGAGCTGATTCTTGCTCGTTTTCACCAAAATTATTACTCACTACTGTACAGATCTTATCCTTGATCATCTGCACCACAATCATTACTCACTCCTGTACACATCTGATCCTTGTTCATCTGCACCAAAATCATTACTCACTCCTGTATAGATCTGATTCTTGATCATCTACACCAAAATTATTACTCACTCCTGTACACATCTGATCCTTGTTCATCTGTACCAAAATCATTACTCACCACTGTACAGATCTGATTCTTGATCATTTTCTCCAAAATCATTACTCACTCCTGTGTCCATCTGATCCTTGATCGTCTGCACTATAATCATTACTCATTACTGTACGGATCTGATTCTTGATCATCTGCAACAAAATCATTATTCATTATTGTACACATCTGATTCCTGATCCTCTGCACAAAAATCATTACCCACTCCTCTACAGGTCTGATCCTTGATCATCTGCACCAAAACCATTACTCACTACTGTACACATCTGATCCTTCATTCTCAGCACCAAAATCATTACTCAATCCTGTACAGATCTGATTCTTGTCCGTATGTACCAAAATCATTACTCACTACTGTAGAGATCTGTTCCTTGATCATCTGCAACAAAATCATTACTCACTCCTGTACACATCTGATCCTTGTTCATCTG